>NC_071400.1:46480427-46780741 GCF_022682495.2 Desmodus rotundus | reverse complement strand
TTAATTCTTCAATTATACGATGCATATTTACTTAAATTTTAACATTTCTAAAATCAGGATATATCTTAAAATTTATGTAGACATTTATTGTGGTAACTCATCATGTGTTCCCCAACACTGTTTTTAAATGAGTGGTTTGTTGGGGAAAGTTAGGGTGGTGGCATAGGTAAACACAGTTCACTTCCTCACACAACCACATCAAAATTATAACTAAATTATAGAAAACCATCATTCATAACTGACAGAAATTGAGATGAATGGAAGTGCTACAACTATGGAATAAAAGAAGAAACCACATTAACACTGGTTGGAGGGGCGGAAACACAGAAAGGGTTGGCCCCACACCCATGTGTGACAGATAAAAATCAGGAGGGATATCTTGGGATTGAGGGGTCCCAACCCCACACAAGACTCTTCAGCCCAGTACTTCAGTGCCAGGAAACTAAGTCCATAATTTCTCGCTTTAAAAACCAGCACAGATTGAGGCTGTGGAAGACAGAAACTGCTAGATTCCCAAGCAGGTCCTCTTAAAGGGCCCATGCATGGACAAAACTCCAGAAAAAGAAATAAACAAAGTGGAGATAAGCAATCTACCAGATGTAGAGTCCAAAACACTGGTTATAAGGATGCTCAAGGAACTTAGTGAAGACTTCAACACCATATAAAAGATCCAGTCAGAAATTAAGGATAAACTAACTGAAATAAAGAAGAGTTTACAGGGAAACAACAGTAGAGTGAATGAAACCGAGAAACAGATCAATGATTTGGAACATAAGGAACTGAAAAACAACCAATCAGAACAATACGATGCAAAAAGAATTTAAAAAAAAAATGAAGATAGTTGCCTATCTTCAAGGCAACTTGAAGATAGTGGACCTCTTCAAGTTGCCTATGGGACAACTTGAAGAGGTCCACCATTTGCACAATAGGAGTGCCAGAAAACGACAAGAAAGAGTAAGAAATTAGAAATCTATTTGAGAAAATAGTGAAAGAAAACTTTCCTAATTTGGTGAAGAAAATAGATGTGTAAGTCCAGGCAGCACAGAGAATCCCAGTGATGAAGGATGCTAAGAGGCCCACTCCAAGACACATCATAGTTAAAATGTTAAAGGTCGTCCTGGCTGGTTGGCTTAGTGGATTGAGTGTTGGCCTGTGAAACAAAGGGTGGCCGGTTCGATTCCCAGTCAGGACACATGCCTGGGTTGTGGGCCAAGTCCCCAGTAAGGGGTGCGTGAGAAGCAACCACACATAGGTGTTTCTCTCCCTCTCTTTCTCCTTCCCTTCCCCTCTGTCTAAAAATAAATAAAAATTTAAAAAGTGTCAAAGGTTAAACACAAAGAGAAAATCTTAAAAGCAGGAAGAGAAAAGAAGTTAGTTACATACAAGGGAGTTCCCATAAGACTGTCAGCTGATTTCTGAAAGGAACTTTGCAGGCCAGAAGGGATTGGTGAGAAATATTCAAAGTCATTAAAAGCAGGGACCTATAGCCAAGATTGCTCTACCAAGTAAAGCTATCACTTAGAATCGAAGGGCAGATAAAGAGCTTCCCAGACCAAAAAACCAACCAACCAACAAACAAAAACTGAAGGAGTTCATCACCTAACCATTATTATAAGAAATGTTAAAGGAACTTACTTTAAAAAAAGTAGATCAAAACTATGAACAATAAAATGACAATAAACACATACCTATCAACAACTGATCTAGAAACAAACTTCAAACAAGAACAGAGACAGAATCATGGAACATTTTGTTGGCTGCCAGATGGGAGGGGCATGTGGCAGAATGGGTGAGAGGTGAGGGGATTAAAAAGTACAAATAGGTAGTTACAAAATAGCCATGGGGATGTAAAGTACAGTGTAGGAAGGGTAGTAGCCAAAGAACTTATACTCATGACCCATGGACATGAACAATGGTGGGGGGATTGTCTGAGGGAGTGGGGCTGCTGGGTGGACAGGGGTATAGGGGGAAAAACTGGGACAACTGTAGTAGCATAATCAATAAAATATAATTTAAACAATAAAAAAAGAAAAACAAATGGATTTAGAATTGATAGATATTATATTCAATTCTTATCTCCAAGAGTTTCTGAGTGTATGGCTTTGACTATATCACTTAACCTCTTAGCTAGTTTATTTGTGTATAAAATGGAAAAAAAACCCTGTCCTACATCTTTCTTGATCATAGTTGTGATGATCAAGTTAGAAATAAATATGATAGTGCTTTATAATTATAAAGTAATTTAAAAATACAACTAATTATCATTGCCTTATTAGAGACAGAGCTGGAAAAATCCTTTTAATAATCCAATACAGACAATGTATTTATTTGACAAAGTGGTTGTTTCTTTAACATCAAAGCTATAACTGTTTCTAATCTTTGCTTAGCCATCAAGATATTTCCAATTTGATACTTGTGTGAGCTCTAGCAGAGACTCTGCAATCAGGATCAACCTTGGGATCTTGAGCACCATCTGGGTCTTCCTATGTCTGAGGTCCTTCCCAGTCAGGGCCAGCTTGCAGCCTCAAAGTCTGAATGCATAGGATGATAGCCCTTGTTTGACCGAATGCATGTATTTTGACAGGTTATAGTGACATAGTAGATAGCAGATCCCATTTTCTCTTTGCATTTCTCTTATATTTTTAAATTTCATGGTGCTCAAACACTTCTAATGCTTCCCATTGACTTGCTAGGTTAAAAATTTAAAGTATGTAAGATTGGTTATGGGTATAAGTCAGATTGTGATGATGAAGACAGAATGAACTAAAAGGATATTAATTTCAGGAGAAAATAATATAGACAATTATGTAAAATATGAGAGTACATTCAAAAGGAACATTTGTTGATTGTAAAATTAGAAAAAGAAGATGTTGCATAAAGGATGCAAAAGAGGGAAGGAAAAGTAGCAGAGGAAAGATGAGAAGGAGAAGAAAAGAAGAGGGAGAAGAAAGGTGGGTAAATTCCCATTTTATTTGGCTTCAAAAAATGACCTGTGACTATTGTCTTTCATGTAAGTGGATGTGTTTTCTCTGGTCAGCCAGAACTGCCAGGCAGGTGTGGCCATATGCCCTGAGAACATGGTTAGCAAAGGAGACCCCTGGAGGCCTCTGTTGCTACAGAACTGTTTTCACAGAATGGCACAGCTAAAGAGACCTCAGCAGGCCTCTTACCACAAAGACTCCAGAAACTGGGAACCCAAAATATCTTGGAGGCAAAGGAGATAGTGATCCCAAAAATAGGCAGCCCCAGGTCAAACAATAGGGCCCCAAAATCTAAAGCGAAAATTCTGCGAAACAAAATCTTGGGGATTGAAAGAGATCTTAGGAGTCATCCACTCAAGCTGCATCCCATTCTGCACTGTACACCCCAGTGCTGAGAAGATGCATGGGAACACATTAAATGAAGTCAATTTTATATGTTAATGTGATACTTTATATAGCTTTAAACTACTCTGATAATACTGTATACAGTTAAGAAACTTATTTTAGGGACTATAAACTGGGATAATTAAGCAATGACCTTACTGTCTTTGATCTAGAAAGCAAGATTCTCTTCAGATCCTATCTTTCCACTTGATGAAGACTAGTGTCAAGGAAGAGGAAACTATCTCCCATTAGTTATAACACTGCCCACTCAAGCAGCTGCTATACTGTAGAGAACCCAGGCAATCTGTTTCCTTAATAACTAACAAAAACAAATTTGGCCCTTTACAAAATGCCTTATTTTAGGCCAAGAATGTGGGAAAAATACAATGAAGATTAAAAACAAGAACTGTACCTCACAGTAGGCCAATTAATGTTTTAGGTTTAAAGTTAGATAGTATTTATTTTGAACTCACAGTGAATATATTCAGCTGCCCTTGACATGGTCTTCAATTTGGAAGCCCCAAAGTAATAGAGAGATGTACTTTGGCCAAGGCTACTCTATAATACAATAGGATTTTCAAAACAAAAACAAAGTATGTAGTAAGAAATAAGATGCTAATTATCTCACCCAAGTCTTGACCGTGAGCTCTTTTATTTCCTTGTACATATAAGAGAGAAAAGCCTTCATAAATCTGGACAGTTCCCTGTGGGCACTGTGGTGCATCTGTTGTCTGGCTGTGACGTGTGATGAGGAATCCATGAGTAATAGAAGAAGTTCCAGGGGGTCCTGGGGGACCTTGCAATCCATCAGGCCCAGGGGGGCCATCCAAACCACGGGTACCTATTTCCATGGAATCATCAGCATGTCAGATTAAGTAAGCTCTGATCCACCATTATGTTTGTTGACAAACTGTTATGACCTCATTTGACTAGGTAATTTAGTCAATATTTATAGTCTCTATAAAAGCACTGTCAAATATCATTTGTTTGGAGATAAATGAAATATGGCTCCTGCCTCAAAGATATATATATGAATTTAAATTTTATATGTATATATGTATATACATATAAAATCCTGAAATTGGTTGATGACATGAGACACTAAATAAATACCAGGTAAATGGAATATTAGATGGGAAGAAGTGATGTTTATTTAGGGAGTCTGTGTGTTATCTAGTCTTTTGTTGCACTAAAGGAATCCAAACTCCATGACAAAATTTCCACTTGCTGTTTTGTTCCCCAACAAGAAAGGAGGGGTGTCGTTGTCATTAGTCTGCCAGATTCAGTGCTAAAAAACATTTTCCTGTGGATCTGTCTTGGGAATTATTCTCAGGCATACCTGTTTGTTTAGAGAATAGGCAGGGCACTCTAAAGAAGCCTTTTAAAAATGTCTACTTTCAGGTTCCCTTTCTCCGCTTAGCCTCTTGACTTGAGGTACTTTTAAAATTCTCTTTATATACAAGTTTTTGGCCAGTGTGTGTATAGATTTTGATTTTGGGGAAACTTCATAGCAATATCCTTGTGATGAAGATGACACTAAGTTGTTTATCCCCTGGAAATACAGTTAATGAAATGGCAGGATGTTGGTTCTAGAAGGCCGTAAGTATCATCACTCTGCCTTGTTGCCACAATATTTTTGCCAGTACAAACTCTTTATGTTTATATTATTTAGAGTTATATTTTTATTATCTAGAGTTGCTAACACATGTTATTAATACATTTCACTCCTGCTCCCAATTCTAGACCTAGACACAGACGACCACTATTATGCTTTCTCCATAGATTTGCTTTTTGGAATATTTCACACTGAAACACAATATAGGGCCTTTTGTGATTATTGTTTTACATTTAGCTTAATGTTTCAACAGTTTGTACCTGGTGGAGCATTTATCAGTACTTCCTTCTTTTCATGGCTTAATAATGTTCCGCCATACAAATGTAATGCATTTTCTTTATCCATCCATCAGTTGATGACATTTCTTAAATTTATTCCTAAGTATTTTGTTGTTATGTTATTGTATGTGTAATTTGTCTTAATTTCATTATTACATTGTTCATTGTTAATGTGAAGAAACAAATTGTATATATATATATGCACACACATACACACTTCTCTTATATCCTGCAACCTTGCTGAACTGATTAATTGGCTCTAATAATTTTTTGTGTGGATTCTCTAGGGAATGCTATATGTAAGATTATGCCTTCTGTAAATACAAATAATTTTACTCCTTTTCAAGTTTGTATGTCTTTTTCCCCCTTTTCTTTCTTAGTTGCCCTGGCTAGAACCTCCAGTACAATGTTGAATAGAAGTGATAATTGCAGACATACTGTCTATTTCTGAACTTATGGGGAAAGCTTTCAATGGTTAGCCATTGAATAAGTATAAAAATAACTGGCATTTTCATAGATGCCCTTTAACAGGTAAGGGATTTCTGTAGGGTGTGTTTATTATAAAAAGCTGTTAGATCTTTGCCAAATATTAAAAATATTGGGTTTATAATATTTTATTTCTATTTTAGCTACCTTTAGTATATTTTTATTACAAAACTGAATCAAATTATTTTTGGAAGTAGGTGGAGTACTGATTGGAAATCTAGTAGATATCAATACAATATTATCAGGAGCACCTATTAATGAGTGACCGCAAATGTATGCATATCAATTTGTCATCCTAGTATAAGAAGGCTCTATGACTCTCAAAACCATGGAGATTGCTTAAACTTTGCAACTGTATTTACTGCATTTAATAATGGAAATTGTACTCTATTGCAATATTTTCAAATGTGGAGGATTCACAATAGTTTCAAGATAGTCACAGGATACATATTAAAAATGATCAGAACAGATAAATACAGCAAGTACCTGGGACATCCCCATTTTAAGAAAGAGCTGAGTTTTCCAGTGCTCTAAACATATAAATACAGACCATCTTTCTATGCTTCTCTTATACTGGCAAATCTCCTTGTATCTATTCCCCAGCAACAGATTCACCAGCTAGCAGCACTCTCTCAAGAGGAGCTCTCACAGCTACTTGGAGGCTATGTATCCAGACACTTCCAAGACTTAAAGAATAGTATCAGCAGCAGTGTTATAGTTGTCGCACCTGGCTGGCCTGGCAGACCTGGGTCTCCTTTACGCCCTCTTGCCCCATCAAAGCCAGGGAGTCCATTGCGTCCAGGATCTCCTGGAGGGCCAATTGGACCTACAAGGGAAAAAGAAGGTTTACAAATGTAAGGAAAACAATTCAACATCCAGACAGATCTAGGAGACTTAAGGTCCTTGAAGTCAATGAACTCATAATCTGGTTTCGTCTTTAATCAAGATACATGAAGGAATAGCTCAAACTCAGGACAAAGGAAGTAGACAAGGATTTAGTATTAGTTTTAAACAACCCGTTTGCCTCTGTGGAGATTCCCATACTATGACAGTTGTGTTCTCTTTGCCTTCAAAACAAGATTGGAGTACAAGATGCAACTTTTTTTTTATCTATCCCACCATAAATAAGGTTGTTACTGCCTGGTACCTTTTATTTATGGAAAGACTGCAACTCAATCACTTGTTAAGAGAGAAAGACTAAAATTAGTTTCTAGATTTTTTTAGAATCAAAGTTGTCTGTAAGCATGGAGTCAAATGGCCAACTACACAGGGTTTAGTTCTAAAATAATGAAGCCTCACAGTGGGGAACTAATGGCCCATCAAATCAGCCTTCTATCCTTCTGGCAGTTGGGATAGAAGCAGCAGATCTTAAATGCAAATTAATTTCATTATAGTGTTTTATACAATATTAACCTAATCACTCAAATTAGAATACCCAGAGGAGCTGGAAGAAATTGGACTGGGACTAAAGGAAGTTAGGACATGATAAATTGAAATTTCAAAATAAAAAACAAAAACCAAAAACAAAAGGAAATGGAACCTGTGGTGGTCTAGTATTCTATCAGTTGTTGGCATTCCTATTGTCAGAGACAAACTCTGACAAGTGAAAGGAGAATCAGGGAAATGTTCTCAAATAGATAAGGCTTAAAAAGAAGATCTACAAAGGTACCTGGTAATCCTTGAGGTCCTGGTAGTCCTGGTAGACCTTTAAATCCAGGCTGGCCTGGGACCCCTGGTGGACCAGCATCTCCTTTGATTACAATACTCTGACCTGAAGGACCAGGTAATCCAGGGGGACCTAAAAGTCAAAAGACACAAATTTAAAGGTAGGGAAGACAAAGTTTAGAAGGAATGGATGCCAAAGTGACCTAAGGCTAGAATAAGAACTGGTATGAGAGAAACAAGTTACATGTATGGAGCTGCTGTCATGTTCAACAGAAATCTGTTTGGGAAAAATATCATTATCTACCCAGAAGACTGAAAAAATAAAATTTTATTAGGGTCAGTGGAAAAATTAGACATATTGTCCCTATTTCAAGCTTTGAAGAATAACTGTCTACTAGAAAGAATAATTCATTTCAAATCTGTGAACGTTGGTGTTAGGAGAATACAATTCTATTTCCCGACAAGTCCATTCTAATTCTTACATCATTTGCAGTTTTTATTTGTTGAACTTGTCAAGGGAACCACTGAACCAATAGAATCAGCAAAAAACAAAACAAAACAAAACAAAAAACCTATTTTCATATTAAAACATACTTGTGTGACTTGCTCGTGTGGTCTGTTCAATTGAATATGTCAAAGTTCATATAATAGGCAATAAGAAAATCTAAGTGAAGCATTCTTGGCGGTCCTGCAACTATCTTAAATATAAAGGTCTGCTCTCAATATTATATTAATAAAATACAGAATTTGAGAGATTAGTAAATAGAGGGAGAATCCTATCTATTTCCCCTCAGTTCTTGGGGGCTAAGACTCTGAAAGTTTGGTATAAAGAAGGAATGCAAACTTCCAAATTCTTCAATGCATTTAAGTATCAGGTATAAACTAGCTTCAAGAGTAAGAATTACCTGGGGGCCCAATAAGTCCTGGATCTCCATCAGGGCCAGTTGAACCAGGCAGCCCACTGGGTCCTTTCATGCCTGCAAAAAAGGTACATGCAATTGCACAGTAAAGCACCAGGACCACAGTCTTTTCTGAGCCAAGTCAGAAAATGGGTAGCTTGTCCCAAATGTGTTTAATGTAAAGGAGGAACATCAAAACACCCCTTCAAATACCTGGAAATCCTGGAACACCAGGGAGACCAGGATCTCCTTTCATTCCATTGAGACCTGGCCGGCCAGGATTACCCTGAATAAATAAAACAATTAATTTTAGAGAAAAAATTGGGGGAGGGTTTAGAATGAGGATAAAAGTGGTGTTGCATAGTGATTTATAGCACTGGCTCTAGAGTCAAACTTCCAGGATTCAAATCCCAATTTTGCCTCTTATTAGCTTGTGTAACCTTGAGTTGACTATTTAACCTCTTTGATTCATAGTTTTCTCACTTATACAGAAAATAATATCCACTTTATGAGGTTGTTTTAAGGATTAAATGAGATAGTTTATATTAAGTACTTAGAAAACTGACTAGCGTATGGTGTGTGCTTAATAAATGATAGCTATTATTTTGTTATCATTAGCAAAGACACTACTTTTTTAGTGTATCTCTGAGATAATAAGTACTTGGATTAGAATCACATGTGCAGAAATGACAACTGAAAGACTTAGCAAAAAATATAGTAGAGCCCATTAATTAACTGGATTTGAGGGCTAAGAAAACTATAGGAAGAAGAGTTGAAAATAAATGTAGAATGAACCTAAAGGAAGAATAAGTGTGAGACAATAAAGCTATTAGTATAAATGAAAAAGGGGCAAGCCTGGAACATAATATTATGCTAAAATGTAAGGAAGTAGAAAAAAAGGGGGAGAGAGGCATGTATGTCAGAAAGACATAGGATCTAGCTTGAAGGGGTTCTCAAATCTAAGACAATTTGAGCATCAAAATAAGTAATGATAGTTTAAAAATTGTAAATCATTAAAAAATAATTTATGAGACCATACTAATAACAAACAGACAATAAATGGAAGAAATTGGATTCTCTCTTACAGTAGGGCTGACTAGTATGTGTAGATAGTGCTAAAGGTTGGAAAATCATTTGCACTATCACACTGTTGATTTGTTGAGACAAAAATCGTAAATAGGTATTAACTCTAAGGGGAGATTTTGGTGAGGAGCAGTATATTTGCATGAACTTAATGTGTGCCTTCCTGTAGTTTTACTTATTAGTTACGAGGAAGAATATTCTAACCATATCGTGGAGAAATCAGATAACAATTTGATGAGGTGATCAAAATTAAGATGACCAATAAGGGGCAGATTAACATCTTCAACCTTCATATCTGAGACGGACAAAAAATCAGTCATGTAGTATTCCAGCTGGGGAAGCAAAATGTGAGGAAACAGCAAACCAAGGAAGGAAAATGCTATTTTTAAAACACAGGAAATGGCTACATTTCTCTAAAAATGTCAAGATCAGGAAGGAAGACAATAGTTTTAAAAACTGTTTCAGATTAAGGAATAATAAAGACATATGACAGTTAAATGCAATGCATGGTTTGGTCTGGATCTTATATTGGAGGAGAAAATACTATAAAGGGCATTACTATGTCACTTGACACACTTGGAATATGTAATGTAGAAATACAAGTATTATATTGACGTTCAATTTTCTGGAGTTCGTAGCTACGCTGTGGTTAATTAAAATTATTTAATCTTAGGAATTTTATGCACTGAAGTGTTTAGTGGTAAAGGGCCATGATGGATACAACTTATTCTCAAATGTTTCAGAGGTCTATTTATAATTATACAACACAACATACATACAGAAATCAAGTGGGGAAAAATGTTAACAATTGGTTCATTTGAATAAATGATACATGGTAGGCTTTTCAACATTTTTGCAATTTTTCTATATGTTTAACATTATTTCCAAATAAAAGTAAGAAAAAGTACAAGTGTAAGAACTGACTTGCACAAAAGAAAACGAGCAGAGCTTGATAATACTAGATTTATAAAATATTGGTATCGAGGAGTCTTGAATCAGGCATATGAACTGGAACTACGTGGGAAATGAATGAGGAGGGAGTAAATACAGAATGAATAAGGACAGAACTAAAACTTGAAGTCCAGGTGTCCAGAAAAATAGTAATATCATGATAAAAACAGGTTAGTTGTTGGAAAACTCTAAGGGACAAAGACTGAGCCTAGCCTGTGTTGGCTGCCAAATCTAATGACAATCCTCCTGAATGACTGAAAGAAACTTTGAGGATCCAGAACTGGAGAGCATTCTGCTAAGTGATATAAGCCAGGTGGTGAAAGACAACTACCATGTGATCTCACCTATAAATGTAACATAGTCAACAAAACAAACAAAATAGAAACAGAGACATGGAAATAAGGAGCAAACTGACAGTGACCAGAGGGGAGGTGGGAAGGGGATATTGGGGAAAGAAAGGGAAGGGACATCAAGGAACATGTATAAAGGGCTCATGGACAAAGAGCAGGGCAGGGGAGGATTGAATGTGGGGGGTGGGTAGGGCAGGGGAAAGTAATGGGAGAAAATGGGGACAACGGTAATTGAATAACAACAAAGAATAATTTAAAAAAAGAAAGTGACTTTCTGGGTCACTCAAACCAAGGTAGAAAGCACATGAATATAGATGGAGGAATATGCCATTATTCTCTTTTCGCAGGTGAAAACAGAAACCCAAAGAATCTATCTGCCTTTCTTATAGACACAAAGCAGAAATATGCAGTAGAGCTAACATTTGACCCTAATACTATCTAATTTCAAAGTCTAAAATATACCCACTCACCATAATTACTTCCTTCTGAGTGTACTCTTCTACATGCAATGCTCTGATATACATGTCTCCTTTTATCAATTTGCTTTCACTAAAATGAAGGTCTCTTAAATCTAAATACTATACGTACCAAAGACCCTTTATCTAGAAGGTAGCAAAGTCCCTTTAGATGGAAGAAGATAGGAAACTTGACATTTTCTTTCTTTATAATTCACCAATGAACTATGCATAGAGGCTTGACCAGTAAATGCTAATTAAAATAATTCAGCATGGAATTCTCATTTTGCTTGAAAACAGCCACATCTATTTCACATCCATTCTCATTTCTTACCTGGAGTCCTGGTGGTCCTTGATCTCCTTTCAAACCAGGCAAACCAGATTGCCCACGTTGACCTGGGTTTCCTTTCTCTCCTTTAATACCTCCATTTCCAGGGAGACCCCAGGGACCTTCTGGACCTGGTAGACCTTGATAATGCACAACAAATGACCACATGTCAGCATAGTGTAAAAGTAGCGTAACTATTATGTAACTACCTATTTGTACTTCTAAATTCCTTCACCTTACCCACGCATCCCCCAACCCACCTTCCATCTGGCAACCACCAAAATGTTCTCTGTATCTATGAGTCTGTTTCTGCTCTGTTTATCTTGATTTTCAGTTGTAAAGTACAGCATAGGGAATATAGTCAATAATATTCTAATAATTGTATATGTTAGATAGGTATGAGACTTATTGGGATGATGACATAGTAAGTTATATAATGTCTAATTATTGGGGTGTGTGCCTGATACTAATATAATATTCTATGTCAACTGTAATTGAAAACTTAAAAAAATATTTAAAAATTAAAAACAATTAAAATAAACATCTTTTCTTCCTATCACCCTGCAATGACCCTTAAAGCCCCTAAGGCAGTTTACCTCATCCCCAGGTCAGAATATCTTATATAACTATTTTTCTTTTCTGTCTCTGAATTTCTCATACATGAGGATCTCTCATGTATGCAGGGTTCCCATACATATGTATGTATTAAATTCAGTTATTTTCTCATTAAAAAAGTAGCATAAAATTTAGGCTTTTAAAATACCAGTCATCTAAATATTATTAGTTTACATGCTGTTGCAAAGGGTATAAGCTCCTTCCTTCTCTCTGCTGTGTAGAATTCCATTGTGTAAATGTACCATAGTTTTTTGATCCCTTGTAGATGAATTCAAAAAAATAAAAAATAAATATTATTAGTTTACAAAATAAAATTCAGACTACATTAAATTACCTAGGACTATGCTGGCCCTGTAATGTAAATTGTGTTGTATTATTTTTGTTATTAACACTGGTTTTCAGACAGTTTTAATTTACATTTTATTATATATTAAATATAGTAAACTTGTAACATTATAATAGAAATTGCATCTATAATCTTTGTTTAAGTGAAAGGAAACAGACATCACAGGGCACTGTTTTAAAATTTGAACATTCATCAGAATCCCAAGGATGGCCTGTTAAAACAGACTCCTGGGCCCAACCTCAAGAGTTTTCGATTCTGTGAGGCTGGGGAGGGCCTAGGAATTTGCATTCTAGCTAGTGCCCTGTACATATACAAGCGCCCTGTAGCTAAAGCTTCTGGTTCTTCTGGACCATATTTTCAGAATCATTGTTACAGAGCAATCAGGTATTCAAGCTACTTGTGTCAATGTGATTAAAATCAAATTGCTTCATTGGAAGTAGTTACTTTTATTCAGCTTTTAAAAAAGATATTATTTATTTATTTTTAGAGAGTGGAAGGGAGGGAGAAAGAGAGGGAGAGAAACATCAATGTGTGGTTGCCTTTTGTGCGCCCCTCACCAGGGACCTGGCCCACAACCCAGGCATGTGCCCTGACGGAATCAAATCAGCGACCTTATGGTTCACAGGCTGGTGCTCAATCCACTGAGCCACACCAGCCAGGGTTTTTATTCAGCTTTTATTACTATGCAATTAAGATAGTAATTTAAGCAAACTGTTCAATTTCATTTTAGTGACATGCTTAATACATGAGAATAGGTTAAAATGTCAGAAATTAATTGATTTAATATTATACTTTATAATTTAAAAATATTTTCATATTCTTTACATTTTAAATGTTTCTGAAAAATAAAGAATTCTGCATATATCTTGTGAATAAATAAAATAATTTAAAATGGAATTTTGCTAAGCTCTTTTGTTTCTGTTTCACCTTTCCTTTCTAAATTAAAGATATGTCCACTAAGCAACAAAGGAGATGTTATCAATAGCCACATATTTTATTCACTAGGTGGGATATAGCTGTTGTTGCTTGCAGAGTGCTAAGCAGTGGCTGAGGATGAAAGTAAGTAGACCTGCCTTAAAAAAATAATTATAAAGCTCTAAATAACAAAAAGCCAATAGTTAGCACTTCCACCTTCTCTCTCTTCTAGTAACCTTATTTTTTCTTTAGTTTCAATAAAAAAAGGAAGATACGTAGGACATACCATAGGCATGTGAATTTAGAATACTGACTTCATGCTTACATATGGACAAAGGGTTATCTTTTTATTGAGGCAAAATTGGTATGTAATATTATGTAAGTTTCAGGTGTACAATATTGTAATTTGATATCTGCATATACTACTAATTTATTAACGACAAGAGTCTAGTTGTCATCCTTCACAAAGGGTCATTTTTTTTTAATGAGAAATAACATTTGAACTTTAGTTCCTTTTCCAAAACTCTTGAAACCCAGAACGAATAGTTCAGCCACATGCTAACAAGGCAGGACAGCATCCAGATTAAGAATGCTGGACTTTGGATTTAGACTGCTGGTGTGGAATTCCAGCTCCATTAATCATTAGCTGTTTGACCTTAGCAAGTTTGTTAATCTCCGTGGCCTCAATTTTCTCTTCTTTAAAATGGAAATTCTTCTATGCACATGTGTCACATCTTCATTATGGATGAACCTTGAGAATATTATGCTAAGTAAAATAAGCCAGTTGGTAAAAGCTAGAATGATATGATTTCACTTATATGCGAGATACACAACTGAAACTCATAAACACATACAACAGTATGGTGGTTACCAGAGGGAAGGGGGATGGGGAGGTAGCAAAGGGTAGAGGGGGCCAAATATACAGTGACAGAAGATAATTTGACTTTGGGTGTTAGGGACACAATGCAATATACAGATTGTGTACCATAAAAATGTACATTGAAAACCTATATGATCTTATTAACCAATGCCACCCCAATAAATTAAATTTTTTTTTAATGGAAATTTTTACTTTACAGTAAGACCAACCTACTTTGTCAGGTCGTTCCAAATTAAATAACATTATATGTATAAATTAATGAACACACTTTCAGGCACAGTGTAAGAATTTATGTTAATGTTTTAGAAAATTATTATTATTACTATAATTATATCTTTAAAATATGAACCCATTTTTAATCTTTCAGCTATTTCTAAGTGATTAGAAATAGAGAAAGGAAAAAGGTCCACAACAATGTAACAGCTGTTTTAATCTTTAAACAATTTAAATTATATAGTCACCTTAGCCTGGCACCCAAACAGACACACTCAAAAATTCTCTTCCCAATCATAGAGAATGGGTTGGAGTATTTTACACTTAAGCAAGTGAATAAAAACAAACACTGAAAAATATTTTTCCTAGTCAAAAAAAAGAATATTAAAAAATGAGACAGTAGAAAAACAAAAATAAATAGAAAAAGAAAATTGCAGGCATAAAGGAAAAAGTGAAGACCACAACATATCTATTGAAGCAAAAAATGAAATATATATGCTTAAAGTTTTCAACTTAAAATAAAGTCTGGTAATAATCACAGAATATATACTTGGAAAAAAAAAAGATTAAGCCATTAGGATGCAGCTAACAGATATGGAGGAATGGCTAACATAATTCATCTTTTTTCATTATATTTCCACCATCTGAAAAATCTGTGCAAATTATGGTTGTAAAAAAGATTTTAAATTTCAAAACTTTAAAATGTAAAATAAAAATGAACAAAAATAAAACAAAAACAAAACGAAACAAAACAAAACAGAGTCCAAATTCCCTAGGTAGTATTCTTAAAGCAAAGTGGTTATTTTCTTTTTAAAAATATATTTTATTGAAGATGGCGGCAACATAGGTGGGAGCAGAGTCCACTTCCCCTCAACGCCAGGGAAATACCTAGCTGATCTGAGGAGCAGAGCGAACAGCCAACAGTATTCCAGCATATATGAAGATCGGAGACCAAAGATAGAGGACAATGAAAGATCTGACAGTAAGAAGAGTGCTTAAGGACAATAAGGTCCCCGGGACCCGGGACCGGGCAGTACAAGGGCTGCAAAAGCGCCAGCCCTGGCGCAGGGGCTGCTGCAGGAGTCCTGGGAGAGGGCCAGGCTGAGCTGTGAGCAGCCAGGTGCTTGATTGGACCAGGGGGGCTTGAATAGGAGGAATTTCTCAAAAAGAAAAAGAAAATAGAGTCACTCAGGGGCTAGTTAGAGAACTCTCGGCAGCAGCCGCTGCCCCTGGCACCCCTCCCCCCTCCGCCCCTGGACTGCGAGCACGGGATAAGCAGCAGGCGGAGCTCACCTGAGGCCCGGTTGCGCAGACGCGATTAGCGAACTGGGGGCACACACATGAAACCTTGGAGGGGCGCCCACACCTGAAACCTCCAAGAGCATCTGGAGCAGAGGTTAGCTGCTCCACCCACAGACCCAAAACCTCGGATCCGAGGCCCCGCCCGCCCGAGAGACTCAAGCCCAGGGCAGCTGGATCTGCAGGCTGCGCCTCCAAGCACAAAGCCTCTTGAGAGCTTCACAAACCCAAAGCAGCTGGATACCCCTGCTGCCAGCGCAGGCGTCCCAAGCAACAGCGGCTGGAGCATCCGCTTGCGCATCCCAAGAACAAAGCTGCTGGATTGGCTGATCAACGGCCTGATGGCCTGCCAGGGACCACACCTACAACGCCTACCTAACACCTGCGCACAGAGCCCTGCAGGGCCTACTAGCTCTCTAGGACAAAGGCAGAACACCCAGCAGAGGGGAACTGCAGGGTTTGGGGAGACTGCAGGCTGAACAACAGTGAAGAGTGTGGCCCAGGAAGGGAGAAAAGTGAAACCAATCCTTCCAAACACTCCCTCCCGTTGCACAGACAGGACTACCAACAGAACTAACCGGACCGGTTTAAAGCCAGCAGAAGATTTTTTTTTTCCTTTCCTCCTTTCCCCCTGAATTCCTTCTTCCTCTCTCTCTTTTTTTTCTTCATTCCTTCTTCCTCCCATCCTTTACCTTTTTTATGTCTTCTTCCTGCCTTCTTTTATCTATTTCTGTTTTCATTTTTGTTAAAATTCCATCTTATCTTGACTCCGATCTTTCTTTATTCCTTCTTCCCTCCTTCCTTCCTTTCCTCCTTTTCTATTTCCTTTTTCCCTCCTTCTGATCTTTTTTTTTTTTCTTTCTTCCCCCCTTTCTCTTTTTCCCACAGGTGAGACAACAAAACCTGGAGTGCTGAAAAGACTAGAGTTAGACGGTGTTAAACCCATAAACGTCAGCTCAAGACCAGTGAGCACAGGAGATTAAGTAGACAGCACCACCGAATCCCATTGGCATTCTACCGTAGAAGTTCATACCATAAACCCAGGGAGTGAGAACACATCAATTTAAGAAGCAGAGGCTAACAAGAAGAGTCTCACAAACAATGGGAAGACAAAGAAACAATTCTCAAATGAAAGGAAAGGAGGAAGTCTCAGAAAGAATACTAACTGAAAAAGAGGCAAGTCAACTATCAGATACTGAGTTCAAAGCAATGGTCATCAGGAAGCTCACTGAGCTCTCTGAGCTCAAAGAGAACTACCAGAAACTACAAGGAAACTACAATGAACTCACTGCAAACTATATCAACATGAAAAAGGAAATAGAAACTATCAACAAGAGCCAAGAGGAAATGAAGAATACATTTTCTGAATTGAAGAACACAGTAGAAAGAATAAAAAGCAGACTTGATGAAGCAGAGGATCGGATAAGCGAGCTGGAGAACAAAGTAGAAAAAAACACCCAGAAAGAGCAAGAAAAGAAAAAGAGGCTCAGAAAGAATGAAGATGCAATAAGGGAAATGCAGGACAACATGAAACGTAACAATATCCGTATAATAGGAATACCAGACGGAGAACAAGAAGAGCAAGGGATAGAAAACCTGTTTGAAAAAGTAATGATGGAAAATTTCCCTAATCTGAGGAGAGAAAAAGTCACCCAAATCCAGGAATCACACAGAGTCCCAAGCAAGAGGAACCCAAAGAGACCCACTGCAAGACAAATCATAATTAAAATGGCAAATTTCCAAGACAAGGAGAGGATCTTAAAGGCAGCAAGGGAGAAACAGGAAGTAACATACAAGGGAGCCCCAATAAGATTAGCAACTGACTTCTCAATGGAAACGCTCCAAGCCAGAAGAGAATGGCAAAAAATATTCCAAGTAATGAGAACCAGAGGCCTGCAACCAAGACTACTTTACCCAGATAGGCTCTCAATCAAGATAGAAGACCAAATAAAGAGTTTCCCAGACAAAAGAAGTCTAAAAGAATACAGCTCCAACAAACCAGCTCTGCAAGAGATGCTAAAGGGACTGATTTAAAGAAAGGAAGGAAAAGAGAAAGACAGAGGAACACAGGTAGGAAATAATGGCAATGAATAACTACCTATCGATAATAACCTTAAACGTAAATGGATTAAATGCTCCAATCAAAAGACATAGAATAGCTGAATGGATAAGAAAACATGACCCACACATATGCTGCCTACAAGAGACCCATCTCAGGACAAAAGACTTACACAGACTGAAAGTGAAGGGCTGGAAACAAATTTTCCAAGCAAACAGACAGGAAAAAAAAGCAGGGGTAGCAATACTCATATCAGACAAAATAGACTTCCAAAGAAGGGCCATAAAGAGAGACCCAGAAGGTCACTTCATAATACTCAAAGGAAGAATCCACCAAGAAGACATAAACATTGTAAATATATATGCACCATGCATAGGATCACCCAAATACATAAAGAAAATCTTGGAGGACTTCAAGAAAGATATTGACAGCAACACAATTATAGTAGGGGACTTTAACACCCCACTATCAAAAATGGACAGGTCTTCCAAACAAAAGATCAACAAAGATATTGTGTCACTTAACAATACCTTAGAGGAAATGGACTTAAATGATATATACAGAGCTTTTCATCCCAAAGAAGCAAAATACACATTCTTTTCAAGTGTCCATGGAACTTTTTCAAAGATACACCACATGACAGGACACAAAGCAAGCCTCAACAAATTCAAGAAAATTGAAATCATATCAAGCATTTTCTCTGACCACAAGGGTCTGAAACTAGAAACCAACCCCAAAGGAAAAAACCCAAAACACTCAAAATCATGGAGACTGAATAGCATGCTATTAAACAATGAATGGGTCAAGAACGAGATTAGGGAAGAAATCAAAAACTTCCTGGAAAGAAATGAAAACGAACTCACAACAACCCAAAACCTATGGGACACAGCAAAGGCAGTCCTGAGAGGGAAGTTCATAGCAATACAGGCCTACCTTAAGAAGTTAGAAACAGTTCAAACAAACTACCTAACCCTACGCCTACAAGAATTGGAGGAACAACAACAAAGACAGCCCAGAGCAAGCAGAAGGAAGGAAATAACCAAGATCAGAGCAGAACTAAATGACATAGAGACTAAAAGCACAATTCTACGGATCAATGAATCCAGGAGCTGGTTCTTTGAAAAGATAAACAAAATCAACAAGCCTTTAAGTAGGCTCATCAAGAAGAAAAGAGAGAGGATCCAAATAAACACAATTAGAAATGAAAGAGGAGAGATTACAACTGATACCCCAGAAATACAAAGGATTGTAAGAAATTACTATGAAGAACTGTATGCTAAGAAATTTGAAAACCTAGATGAAATGGACACATTTCTAGAAAAATATAATCTTCCAAAACTGAATGAAAAAGAAGCAGAAAACCTGAACAGACCAATAACAGCAGAGGAAATTGAAGCAGTCATCAAAAAACTCCCATCACACAAAAGCCCTGGACCAGATGTTTTCACAGGAGAATTCTACAAAGCATTTAAGGAAGAGCTAACCTCTAACCTTCAGAGACTATTCGAAAAAATCCAAAGTGATGGAAGACTCCCAAACTCTTTTTATGAAGCCAACATCATCCTAATCCCAAAACCAGATAAAGACACAACAAAGAAAGAAAACTTCAGGCCAATATCGCTGATGAACATAGACGCTAAAATTCTCCACAACATATTAGCAAACCGCATCCAGCAATATATTAAAAAGATCATCCACCATGACCAAGTGGGATTCATCCCAGGGATGCAAGGATGGTACAATATTCGCAAATCAATAAACATAATACATCACATCAACCACAGCAAAGACAAAAATCACATGATCATCTCAATAGATGCAGAAAAAGCGTTCGATACGATACAGCACCAATTTCTGATAAAAACACTCAGCAAAGTGGGAATAAAGGGAGCAGTCCTCAACATAATAAAGGCCATATATGAGAGACCTACAGCCAACATCACACTCAATGGACAAAAACTTAGAGCTTTCCCACTAAGATCAGGAACAAGACAAGGATGCCCTCTCTCACCACTCCTATTCAACATAGTATTGGAAGTCCTAGCCACAGCAATCAGACAAGAAAAAGCAATAAAAGGCATCCAAATTGGAAAGGAAGAAATGAAACTGTCACTTTTTGCAGACGACATGATAGTGTACATGGAAAACCCTATAGACTCCACCAAAAAACTACTCAACCTAATAAATGAATTTGGCAAAACAGCTGGATACAGAGTCAATACCCAGAAATCAAAGGCATTCCTGTACACCAGCAACGAAACTGCAGAAACAGAAATCAGGAAAAAAATCCCATTCGATATAGCAACAAGAAAAATAAAGTACCAAGAATAAACCTAACCAAGGAGGTAAAAGAACTGTACTCAGAAAACTACACAACACTGAAGAAAGAAATTAAGGAAGATACAAACAAATGGAAGCATGTACCATGTTCATGGATTGGAAGAATTAACATCATCAAAATGGCCATACTACCCAAAGCAATTAATAGATTCAATGCAATCCCTATTAGAGTACCCATGACATATTTCACAGATATAGAAAAAACATTTCAGAAATTCATATGGAACCATAAACGACCCCGAATAGCTGCAGCTATTTTGAGAAAGAAGAACAAAGCAGGAGGGATCACAATACCTCATATCAAACTGTATTACAAGGCCACGGTAGTAAAAACAGCCTGGTACTGGAATAAAAACAGGCACATAGACCAATGGAACAGAACAGAGAGCCCAGAAATAAACTCAAGTCTATACGGTCAATTAATATTTGACAAAGGAGGCAGGAGCATAAAATGGAGCACAAACAGCCTCTTCAACAGATGGTGTTGGGAGATCTGGACAGCTACGTGCAAAAAAATGAAACTCGATTACCAACTTACGCCATTAACGAAAATAAACTCAAGATGGATAAAAGATTTAAATATAAGTCGTAACACCATAAAAGTCCTTGAGGAAAACATTGGCAGGAAAATCTCAGACATTCCACTCAGCAACATCCTCACAGACACGTCCCCTAAAGCAAGGGACATAAATGAAAGAATAAACAAATGGGACCTCATCAAAATAAAAAGCTTTTGCATGGCTAAAGAAAACAGCACCAAATTACAAAGAGAACCAACAGTATGGAAAAACATATTTGCCAATGATACCTCAGACAAGGGCCTGATCTCCAAAATATATAATGAACTCACACGACTCCACTCCAAGAAGACAAACAAACCAATTAAAAAGTGGGCAAAGGACTTGAACAGACACTTCTCCAAGAAGACATACAGAGGGCCCAGAGACATATGAAAAGATGCTCAGCATCACTAGCCATCAGAGAGATGCAAATTAAAACCACAATGAGATACCATCTCACACTGGTCAGAGTGGCCAATATAAACAAATCCACAAACAAATGTTGGAGAGGATGCAGAGAAAAGGGGACCCTAGTGCACTGTTGGTGGGAATGCAGACTGGTGAGGCCACTGTGGAAAACAGTATGCAATTTCCTCAGAAACCTAAAAATGGAACTGCCCTTTGACCCAGCAATTCTGCTGCTGGGATTATATCCTAAGAACACTGAAACACCAATCCAAAAGAACCTGTGCACCCCAATGTTCATAGCAGCACAATTTACAATAGCCAAGTACTGGAAGCAACCGAAGTGCCCATCAGCAAACGAGTGGATCCAAACACTATTGTATATTTACAAAATGGAATTCTATGAAGCAAAAAGAAAGAAGGAGCTTATACCCTTTGCAACAGCATGGATGAAACTGGAGAGCATTATGCTAAGTGAAATAAGCCAGCAGGTGAGGGACAAATACCATATGATCTCACCTTTAACTGGAACATAATCAATAGAAGAAAAAAGCAAACAAAATATAACCAGAGACATTGAAGTTAAGAACAATCTAACAATAGCCAGGGCGGGGGTTGGGGTGGGGGCGGAGATAGTGGGAAGAGGGGATTACAGGAACTACTATAAAGGACACATGGACAAAACCAAGGGGGAGGGTGGAGGTGGGGGAGGGAGGTGGGTTCACCTGGGGTGGGGTGGAGGGATGGGGAGAAAAGACATACAACTGTAATTGAATAACAATACAAATTAAAAAATATATATATATATATATATTATTGATTATACTGTTACAGTTGTCCCATTTCCCCCCTTTATTCCCCTCCACCCTGCATACCCTCCCCCACCCATATTCCCCCCCCCTTTTAGTGCATGTCCAATGGTCATACATATAAGTTCTTTGGCTTCTACATTTCCTATACTCTTCTTACCCTCCCCCTGTCTATTTTCTACCTACCATTTATGCTACTTATTCTCTGTACCTTTCCCCGCTCTCTCCCCCTCCCACTCCCCTGTTGATAGCCCTTCATGTGATCCCCATTTCTGTGGTTCTGTTCCTCTTCTTGTTCTTTGCTTAGTTTGCTTTTGTTTTTGTTCTGGGTATGGTTGTTAATAACTGTGAGTTTGCTGTCATTTTTACTGTTCATATTTTTTATCTTCTTTTTCTTAGATAAATCCCTTTAACATTTCATATAATAATGGCTTGGTGATGATGAACTCCTTTAACTTGATCTTATCTGAGAAGAACTTTATCTGCCCTTCCATTCTAAATGATAGCTTTGCTGGAGAGAGCAATCTTGGATGTAGGTCCTTGCCTTTCATGACTTGGAATACTTCTTTCCAGCCCCTTCTTGCCTGTAAGGTCTTTCTGAGAAATCAGGTGACAGTCTTATGGGAACTCCTTTGTAGGTACCTGTGTCCTTACCTCTTGCTGCTTCTAAGATTCTCTCCTTCTGTGTAATCTTCGGTAATGTAATTATGACGTGCCTTGGTGTGTTCCTCCTTGGGTCCAGCTTCTTTGGGACTCTCTGAGCTTCCTGGACTTCCTGGAAGTCTACTCCCTTTGCCAGATTAGGCAAGTTCTCCTTCATTATTTGTTCAAATAAGTTTTCAATTTTTTTGTTCTTCCTCTTCTCCTTCTGGCTCCCCTATAATTCAGATGTTGGAACCTTTCAAGATGTCCTGGAGGTTCCTAAGCCTCTCCTCATTTTTCTGAATTCTTGTTTCTTCAGTCTTTTCTGGTAGGATGTTTCTTTCTTCCTTCTGGTCCACACTGTTGATTTGAGTCCCAGTTTCATTCCCATCACTATTGGTTCCCTGTATATTTTCCTGTGTTTCACTTAGCATAGCCTTCACTTTTTCATCTAATTTGTGACCAAATTCAACCAATTCTATGAGCATCCTAATTACCAGTGTTTTGAACTATGCATCTGATTGGTTGGCTATCTCTTCGTAGCTTAGCTGTATTATTTCTGGTGCTTTGATCTGTTCTTTCAATTGGGCATTTTTTTTTTTTTGTCTTGGCGCGCCTGTTACAAATAGGGGCAGAGCCTTAGGTGTTCACCAGGGCGTGGTAACACTGGTTGCTGCACTGTGATGCTGTATGTGGGGCAGGGGCCGAGAGGGAGCAATGGTGCTTGCTCCACTCTCTACCAGATTTCAGTCACTCCCTCTGCTACCCACAATCAAACTGGGCCCCTCTAGTGCTGATTCCCAAGTGGGTGGGCTTGTGTACCCTCTAGGCCCCTGTGGGTCTCTCCAATGACCTCTCCTGTGAGGCTGGGAATTTCTCCTGCTGCCGCCTCAACTGCAATGGGTGTATTCAATCAGAGGTTGGAGGCTTTATTTCCCCGAGCTGGAGCCCTGGGTTGCTCAGTCTGTTTGGCTCCCCCGCCGTTCCTCATGGTTTATCTATGTGCCAATGTGGGACCATGGGAGCTATTAGCGGTTGCACTGCCTGCCCCGTTTGTCCAACAATCCGTCACATCCCTGGGTCCGGCCACGTTGCCATGAGTCCTGTCCGCCTGGCAGCCCGTCTCCACCCCTCCTACTGGTCTGGAAGAATGTTTCTTCTTTATCTTCTTGGTTGTCGGACTTCCATGCGGTTTGATTTTCTATCAGTTCTGGTTGTTTTTTGTTTTTAAATTGTTGTTGTCCTTCTTTTGGTTGTGCAAGGAGGTGCAGTGTGTCTACCTACACCACCATCTTGGCCGGAACTCCTATTCTCTGTACCTTTTCCCCCTTTCTCCCCCTCCCACGCCCTCACTGATAACCGTCCATGTGATCTCTATTTCTGTGATTCTGTTCCTCTTCTAGTTGTTTGCTTAGTTTGTTTTTCTTTTTAGGTTCCCTTCTTGATAGTTGTGAGTTTGTTGTCACTTTACTGTTCATAGTTATTGATCCTCTTCTATTTCTGAGATAAGTCCCTTTAACATTTCCTGTAGTTAAGGGCTTGGTGATGATGAACTCCTTTAACTTGACCTTATCTGGGAAGCACTTTATCTGCCCTTCCATTCTAAATGATAGCTTCGATGGATAGAGTAATCTTGGGTGTAGAACCTTGCCTTTCATGACTTGGAATACTTCTTTCCAGCCCCTTCTTGCCTCCAAGGTTGCTTTTGAAAAGTCAGCTGATAATCCTATGGGCACTCCTTTGTAGGTAACTCTCTCCTTTCCTCTTGCTGCTTTTAAGATTCTCTCCTTATCTTTAATATTGGCTAATGTAATTATGATGTGCCTTGGCGTGTTCCTCCTTGGGTCTGATTTCTTTGGGACTCTCTGAGCTTCCTGGACTTCCTGGAAGTCTATTTCCTTTGCCAGATTGGGGAAGTTTTCCTTTATTATTTGTTCAAATAAGTTTTCAATTTCTTGCCCTTCGCCTTCTCCTTCTGGCACCCGTATGATTCTGATGTTGGAATGTTTAAAGATGTCCTGGAGGTTCCTAAGCCTCTCCTCATGTTTTTGATTTCTTGTTTCTTCATTCTGTTCTGGTCAAATGTTTATTTCTTCCTTTTGTTCCAAATTGTTGATTTGAGTCCCAGTTTCCTTCCCTTCACTGTTGGTTCCCTGTATATTTTCCTTTTTTTCACTTTGTGTAGCCTTCATTTGTTCCTTTATTTTGAGACTGAGCTCAATCGGTTCTTTGACCATCCTGATTACCAGTGTTTTGAGCTGTGCATCTGATAGGTTAGGTTGGCTATCTCTTCATCGCTTAGTTGTATTTTTTCTGGAGCTTTGGTCTGTTCTTTCATTTGGGCCATGTCTCGGTGCACCTGTAATGTTTTAAGGGGGCAGAGCCTTACCTATTCCATAGGGCTGGGCAACCCTCTTTGCTGCTTTGTGGCACTGTCTGTGGGGGAGGGGCCAGAGAAGGAACAATGAGGCTAGCTTGCTCTGCTCTAGCCCCACTTTCTAACAAACTCTCTCCTGTAAGACTGGGAGTTCTTCCCACCATGGCAACCCCCTCAGTAGTACAGCTAGCTTTAAGACTTTAGTTTCCTTTTCAGCCAGCACTGCCTTGACCATGCAGTCCACCACCTTGCCACATATCCTCTGCACTTGGCTGCCCATTTCCACCCTCCTCGTGGTCTGGGTGAATGTTTCTTTGACTCTCAATTCAGCAGCTGATCTTTACTTATGACTTACTACAACACTTCAGGGTTTTTATTTTGTTTTATTTTTCAGTTAAAATTGGTTAGGTCATTGGCAAATAATGGATTGAGAGCCTCATGTACAAAATTGATTTGGCATATAACTCATTAAAATATGACCTTTTAGATAATAAAATCTTAGAAGTTTTACTATGATGTAGTCTGAAGTTTTCCTTGATATTTAGTCAGACCAAATATATTTCAATGACTTATTTTTCTAAGTTTTTATTAATGATCCTTATATAATGAACATATGTATAAAATGTCTTTAGTGTATTCTAACTTATTTACATAATTATGTGGTCAGACTCTGCTCAAAGTGTTGTTTTGAGTCAGTTTGCTCTATGTGGTGTAGAAACCATTTAAGCTGTTTTCTAGCCTTCTGAATTTCAAATTGTAAAATGCATTAAAAGTTTTATTTCTATGCAGTAATGGCCATGTTTTACATATATTTATATGACATGTCACCACTTATATAATGTACTTCTATTGTAAGCTCCTAGAGGGCAGAGTTTGGGTCTGGCTAATCTTTGTATTCCCTGTAATGCCTTGAATATGTCAGGTCAGGCCAATATTTTAAAAATTGAATTTGCTCTTTAAAACAATTCTGCAAGGGAAGTTAAGGCAGACATCACTATTCCCATTATGTGGGTGAGAAAAGAAACTCAGAGAGATTGAATCGCCTGATATCTCCATAGATTGAAGTAGTATAAATCCCAGGTCTTCCAATTCCTAGGGTTCAGTGCTTTATCACAATTTATTCTCTCTGCTAACCTAAATGTTTATAAATCATAGCAAGACTTGTAAGTAAAGGAAACTGTCAGTTAAAATTAATCAACAATTGTCCTATTTGTAGGCTTCTTATTTTTTTATGTCATGATTTTTCTTTCAGTAGTTAATAGCTTGATGTAAGGTGTGCCTTGAATAATAGTAAAGTAAGTGTGATATTTTCTGTAGTTTGGGGTGGGATAGTGGATGCCAAAATATTTAAAAGTACCCCTTCACTGATGATCTTTACATCTTTGGAAAATTTGACTCTTTATTTTCAAGTTCAGTGGTGAACAAATGTATATTGGCTTTTCTCTTTGAGTAAGTTATTACAAGTAATAATGCACAGAAGAAAGGCTCTTGATGAATTATAAGAAAAAGATCAGAATGCGGCTCATTGAATGATTTTCAAAGAAGACAAACAGAAGTATAGTTGGTTATGGCCATCATTTACTAGTGTTTTAATCTCTTTATGTAGTCACCAATGATGGCCTCTAACCAGGCCTTTAAATTAATTATATCTCCTTGGGGAAGTCTGGAAATATGAAGAAATTGGCACCTTGTGTTTTTACTAAAGGATAGCAGAGGCCAAGATAAACAGTTATCCAAAAGTATCCCTCTGTGAAAGGAATGAAAACTATCAGTGAAATAGTACTATTTTGCCAACTTTAATGTTTTGAGATGCTAACATTTGGAAAGCCACATTAGCAGTGTTAACCTGATGTCTTCAGTGGAATTTTTCATTTTGGTGATTAATAAAAACTAGTGCTTATTTCCTTGAATAAGTTTGGTGTGAAAATATTTGACTCTCTATACTCCAGTATGGTTCTGCTTCCATACTAAATAAACTGAAAGAAGAAGAAATGCTGACAAACAGGATATTGTTTAACTTGTGCTATAACGTGAACCACTCCTAATTCATAATCTTGTTTTGTACTGTTTAATGTCTGATAGTGCTAACATCGATCTTTGGGATTTGGTGAACTCTGATCTCCCCAGGTTTTCAAGGTTAGATTCTTCACTGGTCAATACTTTTTTGTTATGCTTTGTATGTATAATAAAAACATTTCTCATTCAGAAGTCATTGAAGAGGGATGTTATCCTCAAATACTACCTGCTCTGGTATATAACATTTTGGTGAAGGTAATGTGACTGGTTTATAACCAAGTATGAAATGATATTAGGTCTTTGTCATTTAATTTATTTATATATAATATGTAATTCATACATAAAAACATGTTGAATTTAAATGTAAATATGCTTATTTTTATCTTTAAGACTACATTATGATATTCAGGAGGCACTTGGCCCATTTGTAATCTCTGTTCATTGATATTAAATTTATGTTGCCTGAGATTATTGTGATCTGTGTTTCATGATTATTTACTGTATTTAAAGAAGGTAACTATTGATGACTATTAAAAATAAAACTTATATGACCCTTGTATTATTAGCAAATCATTAAAATAATTTGAGGGACTCTAGAATGGCAGGTCAAAATTAATAGCATATAAATTTCTCAATACTTAGTTTTATTCAATTAGAATTGTCTGCATTTTCTCCCCACCCCTCTACCCCACTCCAGCCAAACCCATCTCCCTCCCCAGCTTCCACCCTCCCCCTTGGTTTTGTCCATGTGTCCTTTGGAGTAGTCCCTGAAAACCCCTCTCCCCACTCTCCCATCCCTACTACCCTCTGGCTATTGTTACATTGCTCTTAACTTCAATGTCTCTGGTTATATTTTGTTTGTTTTTTTTCTTTTGTTGATTGTGTTCCAGTTAAAGATGAGATCGTCTGGTATTTGTCCCTCACTGCCTGGCTTATTTCACTTAGCATAATGCTCTCCAGTTCCATCCATGCTATCACAAAGGGTATAAGCTCCTTCTTTCTTTTTGCTTCATAGAATTCCATTGTGTAAATGTACCATAGTTTTTGGATCCACTCATTTGCTGATGGGCACTTAGGTTACTTCGAGTACTTGGCTATTATAAATTGTGCTGCTATGAACATTGGGGTGCATAGGTTCTTTTGGATTGGTGTTTCAGGGCTCTTAGGGTATATCCCAGCAGCAGAACTGCTGGGTCAAAATGCAGTTCCATTTTTAGTTTTCTGAGGAAATTGCATACTGTTTTCCACAGTGGCCTCACAAGTCTGCATTCCCACCAACAGTGCACTAGGGTCCCCTTTTCTCTGCATCCTCTCCAACATTTGTTTGTGGATTTGTTTATATTGGCCACTCTGACCAGTGTGAGATGGTATCTCATTGTGGTTTTAATTTGCATCTCTCTGATGGCTAGTGATGCTGAGCATCTTTTCATATGTCTCTGGGACTTCTGTATGTCTTCCTTGGAGAAGTGTCTGTTCAAGGCCTTTGCCCATTTTTTCATTGGGTTGTTTGTCTTCCTGGAGTGGAGTCGTGTGAGTTCATTATATATTTTGGAGATCAGGCCCTTGTCTGAGGTATCATTGGCAAATATGTTTTCCCATACTGTTGGTTCTTTTTTCATTTTAATGCTGTTTTCTTTAGCCATGCAAAAGCTTTTTATTTTGATGAGGTCCCATTTGTTTATTCTTTCCTTTATGTCCCTTGCTTTAGGGGACGTGTCTGTGAGGATGTTGCTGCGTGGAATGTCTGAGATTTTCCTGCCAATGTTTTCTTCTAGGACTTTTATGGTGTTACGACATATTTAAGTCTTTTATCCACCTTGAATTAATTTTTTTTGTATGGTGTAAGTTGGTGATCGAGTTTCATTTTTTTGCACATAGCTGTCCAGATCTCCCAACACCATTTGTTGAAGAGGCTTTTTTTGCTCCATTTTATGCTCCTGCTTCCTTTGTCAAATATTAATTGACTGTAGAGATTTGGGTTTATTTCTGGGCTCTCTGTTCTGTTCTATTGGTCTGTCTGCCTGTTTTTATGCCAGTACCAGGCTGTTTTGATTACAGTGGCCTTGTAATACAGTTTGATATCAGGTATTGTGACCCCTCCTGCTTTGTTCTTCTTCCTCAAAATTGCTGCAGCTATTCGGGGTTGTTTATGGTTCCACATAAATTTCTGAAATGTTTGTTATATATCTGTGAAATATGTCATGGGTACTTTAATAGGGATTGCATTGAATCTATAAATCGCTTTGGATAGTATGGCCATTTTGATGATGTGAATTCTTCCAATCCATGAACATGGTACATGCTTCCATTTGTTTGTGTCTTCCTTAATTTCTTTCTTAAGTGTTGTGTAGTTTTCTGAGTACAGATCTTTTACCTCCTTGGTTAGGTTTATTCCTAGGTACTTCATTTTTCTTGTTGCTATGTCAAATGGGATTTTTTTCCTGATTTCTGTTTCTGATATTTCATTGCTGGTGTACAAGAATGCCTTTGATTTCTGAGTATCGACTCTGTATCCAGCTGTTTTGCCAAATTCATTTATTAGGTGGAGTAGTTTTTTGGTGGAGTCTATAAGATTTTCCATGTACACTATCATGTCATCTGCAAACAATGACAATTTCATTTCCTCCTTTCCAATTTTAATGCCTTTTATTTCTTTTTCTTCTCTGATTGCTATGGCTAGGACTTCCAATACTATGTTTAATAGGAGTGGTGAGAGAGGGCATACTTGTCTTGTTCCTGATCTTAGTGGGAAAGCTCTCAATACTTAGTTTTAATTGCAAAAAGACCAATGTCCATAAGATGTGTCATTTTTTTTCTGAATGATAACGATATTCCTTCATTGTATCTTTCAACCTGGTGGAAAGACTCATAAAAGACTTATTTTTTTCTTATCTTAATCTTACCTTGTCATTGTTGGGCTGATTCACAGATGATTTTCTACCTGATTTCTTGTCCAAATTATACATTATGGATGAAAATAACCACTTTGGGACTTATGGCCAAGATGGAGGCATAAGTAGACACACTGTGCCTTCTTGAACAACCAAAGAAGGACAACAAACTTAAAAACAAAAAACAACCAGAACTGACAGAAAATCAAACTTGGTTGTATGGAAGTCTTACAACCAAGGAGTTAAAGAAGAAATGTTCATCCAGACTAGTAAGAGGAGTGGAAACCAGCAGCCCGGGCAGAGTGGACTGGGGTAGGTGATGACTGGCAGGCCCAGCAAGGCAGTGGATTGTGGGTTGCTCAGTCCCACATTCGTGTGCAGATAAACCTGGAGGAACAACTGGGGTGTGAGACAGATCTAGAAACCCAGAGTTTCAGAGCCGGGAAATAAAGCCTCAAACCTCTGATTGAGAACACCTGTGGGGGTTGAGGGGGCAGCAGGAGAAACCCCTGGCCTCACAGGAGAGTTCATTGGAGAAACCCACAGGGTCCAAGATCATACACAAGCCCACCCACCTGGAAATAAGCACCAGAAGGGCCCAATTTGATTGTGGGTAGCCAGGGAAGTGACTGAAAACCAGGAGAGAGCAGAGCAAGCAGCATTGTTCCCTCTCTGATCCCTCTCCCACAGACAGTGCCACAAAGCAGCAAAGAGGGTTGCCCAGCCCTATGGAATAGGTAAGGCTCTGCCCCCTTAAAACATTACAGGTGCACCGAGACATGGCCCAAATGAAAGAACAGACCAAAGCTCCAGAAAAAATACAACTAAGCGATGAAGAGATAGCCAACCTAACCTATCAGATGCACAGCTCAAAACACTGGTAATCAGGATGGTCAAAGAACCGATTGAGCTCAGTCTCAAAATAAAGGAACAAATGAAGGCTACACAAAGTGAAAAAAAGGAAAATATACAGGGAACCAACAGTGAAGGGAAGGAAACTGGGACTCAAATCAACAATTTGGAACAAAAGGAAGAAATAAACATTTGACCAGAACAGAATGAAGAAACAAGAAATCAAAAACATGAGGAGAGGCTTAGGAACCTCCAGGACATCTTTAAACATTCCAACATCAGAATCATACGGGTGCCAGAAGGAGAAGGCGAAGGGCAAGAAATTGAAAACTTATTTGAACAAATAATAAAGGAAAACTTCCCCAATCTGGCAAAGGAAATAGACTTCCAGGAAGTCCAGGAAGCTCAGAGAGTCCCAAAGAAATCAGACCCAAGGAGGAACACGCCAAGGCACATCATAATTACATTAGCCAATATTAAAGATAAGGAGAGAATCTTAAAAGCAGCAAGAGGAAAGGAGAGAGTTACCTACAAAGGAGTGCCCATAGGATTATCAGCTGACTTTTCAAAAGCAACCTTGGAGGCAAGAAGGGGCTGGAAAGAAGTATTCCAAGTCATGAAAGGCAAGGTTCTACACCCAAGATTACTCTATCCATCGAAGCTATCATTAGAATGGAAGGGCAGATAAAGTGCTTCCCAGATAAGGTCAAGTTAAAGGAGTTCATCATCACCAAGCCCTTAACTACAGGAAATGTTAAAGGGACTTATCTCAGAAATAGAAGAGGATCAATAACTATGAACAGTAAAGTGACAACAAACTCACAACTATCAAGAAGGGAACCTAAAAAGAAAAACAAACTAAGCAAACAACTAGAAGAGGAACAGAATCACAGAAATAGAGATCACATGGAGGGTTTTCAGTGGTGAAGGGGAGGGGAAGAATAAGGGGGAAAGGTACAGGGAATAAGAAGCATAATTGATAGGCACAAAATAGACAGGGGGAGGTTAAGAATGGTATAGGAAACAGAGAAGTCAAAAAACATATGTACAACCCATGGACATGAACTAAGAGAGGGGAATTCTGGAGGGTTGGGGGTAAAGGAAGGAGGGGGATAAAGGGGGAAAATTGGGAAAACTGTAATAGCATAATCAATAAAATATATTTAAAAAAGAATTAAATCATAAAAAATAAAATGAAATATTAAATTAGTGTTTTAATTCAGTAATTTTGTGTTCTGCCAATAGACATATACACTGGACACTACATGTTCCTGACAACTTTCAGAGATAGATCAACATGTAAGAACTAAACTGGCATATATACTCTTAAAATATATTCATACCCTTGAAAACATTAGGTACATATATATATGTATACATATATATGCATACATACATAGATATCTATGTATCTAAATATATGTACACATATGTGTGTGTATTCATATGTATAGATTCCAAACTGCATGCAGCTATTACTTTAGAGTTAAGGAGCTAACATGTGGGACCTGGATATGGATTAAAGTACACCAAGGCCCAATATCATTATTAACAAAAAGGAAATATATCAAAATTGTTTGAAATACCAAGAATCTAAAGCATTACACACACTTCTTTCAAGTTAACCTTTAATTCAATAAATGAATACTGTGAAAGTTCATTTTCATGCATCTGTATATAAAGCAAACTATCATCACTAAAATAAAAACAGCACATGATATATTTTGAAAGGGCCAATATCATTTTTAATAATCATTACTATAAATTCAAACTAAAATGATCAATTCTGAGAGCAAATGGTTTTAAAACTCAGTTTTAGTTTGTAGTTTTAGAACAGATCAAAAAGTCTCAAACACTCATCAAATGTGTGTTTTTAGATTTACTACTGTTATTACTTCTTTAGAAACAGTACCTTTTAAAAGTGCTTTTGTAACTAATGTCTTTATGCTGACATATTTCAACAGTGAGCTTCACTACTAGTAAGAACAATAACCACAGTGCTGATTAAAATATAAATCATGATAATAGTTTGGTTTATTTGAATAACTGCATGCATAACCAAGCAAGATGTTTGTGTCAATTTTTTTATGTTGCATACAAGACAGTTAACATGCCTTACGAGTTTTACTGGTTTTCTTCAAGATTATGCTAAGGTAAAACTTTAAATAACATCCTGTATACACATCTAAGTCAGATCAGATAAAATCCAGTTTGGAAAATGATCCTCATATAGTTACAATTTTTTATTTGTTGAGGTGATAGATATTAACTATTGAGGTAGTCATTTTCAGATATATACATATATCAAATTATTACATCTTATATCTAAACTTATACAGTATTGTATATCCATTATATTTCAATACATTAAAAAAAACAAGAAAATGATTCTCTGAAGAAAATGTGTCCTATTAAATTTATGTTTTTTAGAGCATATTTTATTAAATTTAACTCCAATCACTTCAGAATTTATGGGAACTTAAATGAAAATTTTCATTTTTTTAAAGACCTTTTTTATTTTTTTAGAGAGAAGGGAGTGAGAAAGAGAGGGAGAGAAATATCAATGTGTGGTTGCCTCTCATGCCCCCTACTGGAGACCTGGCCCACAACCCAGGCATGTGTCCTATGTGAGAATCAAACCAGCAACCCTTTGGTTCACAGGCCAGAGCTCAATCCACTGAACTATACCAGCCAGGGCCGAAAATTTCATTTTAAAATACAGTTAAAATGACTCAAGACTTTCAAATGGAAAAAAGGCAACTTTTTGCTTGTTCAATTTTTCTTATTTTTTAGATCAATGAAAACCAAATTTTAAACTACTATAAAGGACAGGTGGACAAAACCAAGGGGGAGGGTGGAAGCAAGGGAGGGAGGTGGGTTTGGAGGGGGTTGGGGGGAGGGGTGGGGAGAAAATACAGACAACTGTAATTGAACAAAAATAAAATAATTTAAATAAAAATTACCATAAATACAGAAATTGAATATCAAGTCTCAAAAATCTGTTAATAATCTGTCACTAGTGACTGGGCTCAGCAACATTAATTCAGGATGAAAATGAGCATTTCCAAACTTAGTAAAATGAAATGACACAGCACAGACACAAAATGAAAAGTGAACACTGGATGCAAAATTGAGATTATTAGAGCAGTTAACACAAGACAAATGAAGTACAGAAATGAAGCAGGTATGAAGAGATCACTGTACAATTTAATCATGCAGTGATTTTCAAGTGATTGCAAGTTGGGTTGCCTAGTTCCTATAGAAGATACAAATTTTTATTGTGCTTGGTTACATTTGCTGGTCATATGACAGGACCATAGCAACATTTTGGTGTGAACCACAAACATCTTTTGGGTGATCACTAAAGTGATTTATGTGATGACATGCTGAGGACTTAACATTAAAAATGCAGATGGCATTTTGCTGCCAGGTTATCATTATAGCTTTACACTTAATAGAAAAACTAATATATCCATTATTTCCTTTTTACTCTTATGTTGATTTGTTTTAGCTCAACTTTAAGAAAATGATGAAAGGCATTACTGAAAAGAATTATTAGATGCCACAGAAATGGAAGAAGCAAAGTATAAACCAAGCTATATACTTGCAAGAAAGTTCTTCGATTATATATTTTAAAGTCCTAAAGACTGAATAGCCTGCCAGCAAAATGAAGTAAATGGACAAATAAATACACCATTCCCCTATACTCATGTACATACCTGGTCTCCCAGGAGGACCTTGGGGCCCAGGGTTGCCTTTAGGGCCTTCTAGAGCTGGACCTGGAGAACCAGGAGGGCCAGGGGGACCCTGCACACCAGGGAAACCAGGAAAGCCTGGTTCACCCTTTGGACCTGGAAGGCCAGGGTTACCTGGAATGCCAGATAATCCTCCATCACCCTTTTGACCTATGAAACCAAAGTGACATTAGAGAACACATTAAATGATGCTGCGTATTAGGCTTGCCTGTAAGGCTAAAGCTATCTACACTTATTAGAACAAGTAATGGAATATAATAGGGTCATTTCTATCTTACCAAATACCCAACACATCCAAAAAACTCATTCTTGTCCTGGCTGGTGTGCCTCAGTGGACTGAGTGCTGGCCTATGAACTGAAAGGTTGCTGGTTTGATTCCCAGTCAGGGCACATGCCTGGGTTGTACTCCAGGTTCCCAGTTGGGGGCATGCAAGAGGCAACCGAGTGATGTGTCTCTCTACATCGATGTTTCCTTCCCTCTCTTTCTTCCTCCTTTCCCCTCTCTAAAGATAAGTAAATAAACAATCTTTATAAAAAACCCATTGTTCCTATTAAATATATTTATCTATTATCTGTTGGGAACTGCCCTGCCTGGCTTCAGAGGCTGTAACCCCCCATGGTTAAGGCTGAGTCAGAGTTGGGACCATAAACCACTAAGGAGACAAAGCTTGTCTCCCTGGCAGAAGTGCCACCCCTGCCCACTTCACCCTGCTTGGCCCTGAGCTTGGCCTGTTAGCCAATGATGGGTAAGAATCCTCAAGGGAGGATCAACCTAAGACAGGTTCTGGTCACGGAAGAGGCCCACAGGGAAGGACTTGGGGGGCTGTGGAAAAAGGGGGTGATGGACCCTCGCCCCTCGGCTTTGAAATAGCCTGAGTCCTCATTCTGTCTGCAAGAAGTCTCCTAATCTCTTGGCTGCCTTACTTCCCTTGCCTGACTTAAGCCTGAAGCAATAACAGAGGGCAGTGCAGTCCTGTGCTGGGAGGGGCGGATTCCCTGGGGAATCAGGCCTAACAAAAATACATACATTCCTGTGAAACCTACTTAATTTGTACCCTCAGTTTAAAAGGGTCCAGACCTGAGATGAGTCTGGCGCCTAAAGTTTTACGGCCCTCTAACTAATTGGCTGTAACTCAGAATAAGCCCTCAAAGTTCTCTGTAAATCATGTATTGTTTAACCCTTACTGGCTGACAATGACTGATGAGCTTTAACTGTATTCCTATGCGAATGAACCTAATAAAAGCCCAAAGAGAGAAAGGCTCTGGGCCCTTCTCCTTTGAGAGAAGCGGCCACCTTTCCTCCCCAAGCAGATCATGTCTTGGTAGTCTTTTTCTTTATCCGTGGCGGACCGGGGGGCTGCATTAAAGCCCCCCGACAATTATCAGAAGTGTTTACTAGACTACGCATAGAAATATATAAGCAATAATAGCTTGTATACTGAACATAGAGCAATGATCACATGACAAATGGTTGTGAAGAAAAAAGATAAACAACAGAAAAGTATAAAATATCTGCAAGGTTAGAGATGGCTGGAGGAAACTCCTAAAACAAATGTTTTGTTGTAGTTATCCTCACCTAAGGACATGCTTACTGATTTTCGAGAGAGAAGAAGGGAGGGAAAGAGAGAGGGGGAGAAACATTGATGTGAGGGAAACATATTTTGATTGCCTCCTTCATGTGCCGTGACCAGGGATTGAATTATCAACCTAGTTATGTACTCTGACTGGGAATCACACTCACGACCTTTCGGTTTATGGGACAACGCTCCAACCAACTGAGCCACACCAGCCACAGCGTAAAACAAATGTGTTAAGACTAATTTTGAGGCTAATGGAAGATACAGATCTTCAATGGTATCTATGTGCCCTCAAAGTCCAAAATTTAAAATCGCAATCTAGACAAACTCTTATCAACTTTTTACACCACCAACATGCCTGAGAACAACATAACAGTGATACATTAAATTAACCATTTTTATGTTGGGATCATGGGAAGGATATGGGAATTTCTATGAGATATGGATATGGTTTGAAAAAGCCTCCATAGAACATAAAATGGTTATTTGAGAACATAAATATACACAGCTGTACACACATTCTATCATTCACTTAACTATTTGGTTCTACAATGAGAATAAGAACATGTGAGTGAAGGTAGGTGTGTGTGCGCACATACCCATACAAAATGCAAAATGAATATTAACATGTAGTTTTGAAGAGACATTTTTATTAGTAGTATGTATTTCTACGGTTTCCTTATATTACATGGGTAAAAGTGTTTTCTGGCAAAAAAGAGTTTTAAAAATTTAGTGAAATCTACTTCTTCCTGAAAGTTTGTTTCCTTTCTTTATTTTTCCTCAGCACTTATTTATGAAGTTAATAGACAGATACCTATATGTAAATTTCCTTAAGAATACATTTTCTATAGTATAACTCCTCATATTAAATTGCTAATTAAGAACTACTTTCATTAGCTGTAACTCTAGTTTTGAGTTTTCTGGAGTTCTATGTACATTTTATAAAACTAAAATTATTGTACTAAAGAATATTCTCCATTTATGGACTTATTTAACATGCTTTATTAGGAAAAGTTTTCAATTAGCAATAATCACTCCTCGGATAAACCTCATTGGCTATGATACTGCCACTGCACAAAGCTAGCATGTTTTATTAAAGTTTACCAGAAAGTCCTGGGAGTCCAGGGGGTCCTGGGACTCCAAAGCCTGGTTGACCTGTCAGGGAATAAACAAAAAAATTCTCAAATAGATAATAATAACTGAAACAGCAAAGATTATCTTCCAGTTATTTAGGTTTTTATTAAGTGCTACAATGCATATTATATGAAACATGTAGAAGATTTATTTCCAACATGGAACTACAATTCTAACATGAGAAAACTATATACACATATATTCTATTTGTGATGAATGTTAAATAAATACTTATATCATATGAATATATATAAATGGAATATAGATTGCATAATTAAAAAAAGTCACCCAGAGAACTTCATAAAAGTTGAACAGCTTCTTGACATGAAAAATTGAGCAAGAAAGGATGTGGAGTTTTTCATAAGACAGAAGCAAGTTGAGCGATAAATGTGAGGTAACATTCTTAGGATACAGTGGAATATAATTAGTATGGGAAAGGGTGTGGTAGCTTAAATAGTAAGAAATAAGATATAATTTCATTGTGGGCAAAAAAGGACAAAAGTTAAAGTATACAAAGGGGAAATTATAAAATTAAAAACAATAAAAAATATAGTACCTGGTTCACCCTTCTGTCCAGCTGGTCCAGGAATACCATCTTGACCTGGTTTCCCTTTTTCACCTGGGGGTCCCGGTGGCCCAGGACGACCTCTGCCACCTAGATTACATATCAGGAAGGTTACATCTATTTCCTTCATTTCCTTTTCCTTCCATATTCCCCAGTCTTTCCATCCTAGATTCAAACAGTTCTATCCACAAAACAACAAGTGCCTCTGAGACACTCCTTTAAATTATGAAATATTATGAAAAAGCATAAAAAATAAAGGGTGATGTGAATAAGGAACAGCCTTATCATCCACTCATTATCCAAAATGTTTCAGTTTCTCATTTTAATCAAGCTTTAGACTATCCAAGAAAGTAAGGTGTGGGAAATGGGGTGCCTTATAGGCCTCATATGGGGTCAATGGAAGTAATTTGCTTCATAATTCAGTAAGCAAATAAAAGTGCTACTCCTTGCCATTATAAAATAAAAATCAGGCTTTCTATCTATTATAGGATACTTGAAATCTTCCTGGAAAAGTGAACCCCCAAAATAAGTTCTAACAACAATAATTTCATGTAACTTTTATTGAGTTCTGCACTTTATATCTAACAAGCAGAGCTAAGTGAATGATCACTGTTTCCTTGCCATGAAAACGTTCCCAGCTCACTGAAATGATCTGACTTTCCCAAAATGAACATGAAGCTTGGTTTTGCAGAATAGCAAACCCTTTTCACGCTTACCTACAGGGCCAGATTCTCCCGGAAGTCCAGGGTTCCCAGGAGGACCAGTGATACCTTTTGGTCCAGGAAGGCCAGGGGTTCCTAGAGCAAAGTGTTCAGTTTAATCAAAATAGAAAAACTGTGCTTCTTCAGGACCTACAACTCAAACTTACAGTTTATAGTGTTAGCATAGACACAGTGAATAATAGAAAAATATGCAAAAAGATGCTGGTATTTGCTGGGTGTTTTAAGAATTTTAAGTTTTAAGTTAATTTATCTAGAGGATGTATTTATTATATATTCATAATAAAAGTAATTACCACCATATTACACTAGTGGAATTGGCAGGATTCCATTGCACAGATGTATCAAAAATTTCAACCCATTCATACATTTTTGAACATTTGGTCATGCTTTAGCTATTCCATATTAAATATCTACTGTATTTATGGAAACTTGGTCTACTTCTAGTTTTGGGCTATTATGAATAATGCTGCCATGGATATTTCTGCATTGATATTTTTGCAGGTATATGTCATTATTTGTCTTGGGTAAACACCTAGATAGGAGTGGAACAACTGAGTCAGAGAGCAGGTGTATAGATAAAGATATAGATATAGATAGATATAGATACAGACATGGATATAGAGGTAGATATAGATATAGATATATATCTGCCAAACCATTTGATGTTCACAATAACATTTGGAAATTCCAGTTGCTCCAGATCTTTGAACAATACATGGTGCTATCAGTTGTTTTAATAATAGCCATCCTGGTAGGAATGTAGTGCTAATTCATTGTGATTTTAATTTGCATTTCTCTGATGGCTAAGGATATTGATGAACTTTTCATGTGCTTAGTGGCTATCCATATACCTTCTTTTATAAAATGTCTGTTCAAAGTTTCCCCATTTAAAAATATTGAACTGTGTATCTTATTATTATTGACTTGTGGATGTTCTTTATATATCCCAGAAATCAGTCATTTGTGAGATATATGTTTTGGAAGTATTTTCTCCTACTCTGTAGCTTCCCTATTTATTTTCTTTCTTTTCTATTGTTTAGAGTATATTTTATTGATTATACTATTATACTTGTCCCATTTTTTTCTCCCCTTTATCCCTCCCCTTAGTTCATGTGCATGGGTCATACATATAAGTTCTTTGGCTTCTCTATTTCCTGTACTATTCTTAATCTCTCCCTGTCTATTTTGTACCTACCAATTATGCTTCTTATACCTTGTACCTTTCTGCCCATCTCCCCGCAACCCACTGATAACCCTCCATGTAATCTCCATATCTGTGATTCTGCTCCTGTTTAGTCTATGGTTATACCACCCTGAATGCTCCTGATCATGTCTGATTCTGTTCCTGTTCTAGTTTGCTTAGTTTGTTTTTGTTTTAGTTTTTTAGGCTCAGTTGTTGATAGTTGTCTGTTGTCATTTTACTGTTCACAGCTTTGATCTTTTTCTTAGATAAGTCCCTTTAACATTTCATATAGTAAGGGCTGGGTGATGATGAACTCCTTTAACTTGACCTTATCTGGGAAGCACTTTATCTGCCCTTCCATTCTAAATGATAGCTTTGCTGGATACAGTAATCTTGTGTGTAGGTCCTTGCCTTTCATGACTTGGAACACTTCTTTACAGCCCCTTCTTGCCTGAAAGGTTTCTTTTGAGAAATCAGCTGATAGTCTTACGGGCACTCATTTGTAGGTAACTGTCTCCATTTCTCTTGCTGCTTTTAAGATTCTCTCCTTATCTTTAATATTGGCTAATGTAATGATGATGTGCCTTGGTGTGTTCCTCCTTGGGTCTGATTTCTTTGGGACTCTCTGAGTTTCCTGGACTTCCTGGAAGTCTATTTCCTTTGCCAGATTAGGGAAGTTCTCCTTCATTATTTGTTCAAATAAGTTTTCAATTTCTTGCCCTTCGCCTTCTCCTTCTGGCACCCGTATGATTCTGATGTTGGAATGTTTAAAGATGTCCTGGATGTTCCTAAGCCTCTCCTCATGTTTTTGAATTCTTGTTTCTTCATTCTGTTCTGGTTGAATGTTTATTTCTTCTTTCAGTTCCAAATAATTGATTTGAGTCCCAGTTTCCTTCCCTGCACTGTTGGTTCTCTGTATAATTTTCTTAGTCTAACATAATTTTTATTTTTTATTTTTAATTATTTTATTTTTGTTCAATTACAGTTGTCTGCACTTTCCCCCCAACACTCCCCCTGACCTCAGCCAAACCCACCTCCCTCCCTTGCTTCCACCCTCCCCCTTGGTTTTGTCCATGTGTCCTTTATAGTGGTTCCTGAGAACCCTTCCCCCCATTAACCTCCCCCTCCCCTCTGGTTACTGTCAGATTGTTTTAATTTCAATGTCTCTGGTTATATTTTGCTTGGTTTTATTTCACTTTGCATAGCCTTCACTTCCTATTTTGTGTCCATACTGAAATCATTTCTGTGAGCATCCTGATTACCAGTGTTTTGAACTCTGCGTCTGATAGGTTGGCTATCTCCTCGTTGCTTAGCTCCTTTTCTGGAGTTTTGGAATTTTGATCTTTTCTTTCATTTGGGCCATATTTCTTTGTCTCAGCCCACTTGTTATGTTGTAAGGGGTGGAGCCTTTGGCTTTCACCAGGGTGAGGCAACCCACCTCACTGCGCTGAGGCAATGTATGTGGGGGAGGGATCAGAGAGGGAACAATGCCGCTTGCTTGGCTACTTTCCCCACTTTCAGTCACTTCCCCCCTACCCACAAGCATATTGGGCCCTTCTGGTGCTGATTTCTGGGTGGGTGAGTATATGTACATTCTAGGATCCTGTGGGTCTCTCTAAAAACTGTCCTGTGAGGCTGGGAGTTTCTCCTACTGTTGCACCCTCCACAGGATTTTACAGCCAGAGGTGTCTGAGGCTTTAGTTTTCTGCGCTGGAACCCAGGTTGGTGTGGTCTGTCTCAATCCCAAGTTGTTCCTCCAGCCTATCCGCACATGAATGTGCAATTGCTTGGTTTGCCAGCCACCACAGTGCCCACCTGGTCTGCTGCCTTGCTGTGCATCCTCTCCACTCTAGCTGCCCATCTCCTCCCCTCCTACTGGTCTGGATGAATGTTTCTTCTTTTAACTCCATTGTTGTTAGACTTCCATACAGTTCGATTTTCTGGCAGTTCTGGTTATTTTTTGCTTTTAAATTTGTTTTTTGTCCTCTTTTAGGTTGTGCCAGGAAGCAAAGGGTATCTAGCTATGCCTCAATCTTGACCAGAAATCCCTATTTATTTTCTTAATGGTGCCTTTTGATGACAAGAAGTACAGAAGAGCTCAGGTTCTTTAGAAGGAAAAAAACTGTGGTGCAATTGGATATCTGTATGGAAACAAATGAACCTTGACCTCTACTTCACACCAGAAAATATTTTGAGATACACCATAAACCTAAGTAAGAAATCTTAAACATTAAATTTTGTTAAAAAATTGGAAGACTATTTCCATAAACTTGAGTATGTAAATATTTCTTGAATAGGACACAAAGAGCATTAACTGTGGAAGAAAATTGATAAATTGGACTTTATTAGAATTAAGAACATTTGTTTATCATACAATAGCATTAAGAGAGTGAAAGGTAAATCTGAGAGAGCAAGAACATATTCATAATATATGTATCTGTCACAGGATTAATAAACAAAATATGTAAAAAACTGCTCTGAATCAATAAAATGAAAGACAACCAACCCAATAACATTTTATCAAAATCACTTCAGGCAGGCACTTCAAAAATATGCTATGCAAATGCACAAGTATATGAAAAGATGTTCAACATAGTCATTCATTAGGAAAATATGAATTAAAACATCAATGAAATATTTCTATATACCCATCAGTATATCTAAAATTAAAAAGACAGGTAAGGATATGGTCAACTGGATATTTCACAATGCAGAATAATAACCAGTTTATGGACATGGGAAACCACCAGGAGCTACCCATGCACATTTTAGACATTGCAAGTGCAGCTGTAATTCATAAAACCACTTGGGAAAACTGACACCATCTACTAAATTTTAATGTACTCAGTAATTCTACTACTGCTAACCTTTTGTCTAAGAAATGAGTACATATGTCTACCAAAAGGCATTAAACAATGTTAATATCATCTTTTTACATAATAGTTTGTGAGAAAGGAAGAAATTTTCCTCTATCCTTCTATGTTCTTTCAACTAGCCTAATAATCTGTCCCAAAAGGAGACAGATTAAAAAGAGAAAATAACCAAATTTACTTACATATGTATGGGAACCCCACATACACGAGAGGTTCAGAGACAGAGGAGTAAAATGAGGTATATATGGAATCCTGAGCAAAGGCACCTGAGGCATTAGAAGGAAAGATGGTAATTTGCAGGATAATAAGAGCAGAGGCTCAGTAATTAGATATTTGTGCTGCCTCAGTGATAGTCATAAAAAGTTATTTATGGTAATAATTCTTATGGGCAAGGCCCCAACTTAAATTCTTTAAGATAGAAGTAAAAATTTCTCTTGAGCCTGCAGGGTCTCAACTGCCTTCAGTTCAAAAATATCCACATGCCAAAGTGGCACATCTTAGGGAGACCTGTTCCGAACCCAAACTGGAAACCACCCAAAGGTCCATCGACAGGAGAATGGGTAATTGATTATGGTGTATTCTTCAATGGAATCTTACAGAGCATTGATTAAAAAACCAAACTACTGAAACATGCAACAAGATAAATGAATCTTACATAATGACAAGTGAAAGAAGCCAGACACAAGGATATATTGTATGATTCCATTTATAAGAATTTCAAAAATAGGCAAAACTAATTGATAGTGATATGAGTCATACTAGTGGTTACCTGGGGGTGTGGGTTCACTGTGAAGAAGAATGGGTAAGCTTTATGTTGTGAAGGAACTATTTTATATCTTGATATGTATGGTGAGTATGTGGATATATTAATGGGTAAGAATGCATCTACAGTCTTGTACACTTTACTGTGTTTGTGATATATTTCGATAAAAATCTTAAAAAGATATCCAAAGGCCCACTCCATCCATGCCACTGTTTAATCCAAAATAAACAAAACAAATTAAATACAAACATAAACAGAGGAGGGGCTATAACAATCTAATAATAGTTCAGGCCACATTTTCGTTTATAGTTCTAAGTCCCTTTGCTTGCATGACACAGTCCTTGTCATTTGAATGAACTGGATGATTGTTCATTCTACCAACAGCCACCCACTGTGTGCCTGAGTACAATGTTCTAAGAGAATCAGCAGCAGGCTGGGGCTTGGTTGGCAATGTACATTATCACCCATAAAAATAATAAGGTCCCTTAATTGAATTATGGCTAGCAGTCAAAGATTGAAAAATGCTCCACCAAATATTCTCTCTGTCCACAGGATATTGTCCTGCTGAGTTTATAATATTCATTCTCATTTTATACAGAAAGAAATTTAGACAAAGAAACGTTAAAGAGCTAGTTCAAGATTATGTCGCTAGTCAGTATCTGACTGGGAAACAGAATAAAAGTCTGCCAAATAAGACTATGCTCTGTGATATGGGCTAGAATAAATAAGGAAGGAGAGAAGGAAGCATTTAAGAAAAATATATTACCAGGGAATCCAGGAAGACCTGGTTGTCCTTTTGCTCCAGGGGTCCCTGGTAATCCAGGCAAACCAGTATCTCCCACAGAACCTTTGATGCCAGGGTTCCCTGGGTACCCGGGCAGACCAGGTTCACCCTAAATATAAATAAAAAGATAAAACTGAATCTTTCCATACCTCAGATTCTATAACAACATACAATTAAAGAGATGTTACTATGTGTTAGGCACTATGCTGAATGCTTTACATAAATTGCTTCATTTAATCATCTCAACAGCCCTTTGAGTTAGGTTTTATCATCTCCACTTATAAATAAAACTGAATTCTGGAGAATTCAAGTGTCTAAGGTCGCTAGTAAGTGGAAGAATTAGGATTTGCACCTAGGCCTGTCAGAGTCCAGAGCTCTTGCTATTCCCCTGATATACCGTATAAATGCGTTATTGCCATTAATCCTTAACGACACTGTAGGAAAGATGCTGTTATCCTCTTTTACAGTCATTCAGCTGGTCAGTGGTAGAATCTGGATTTGGATCCAAATAGTCTGATTTCAGAACCTGTGACCATCATTCCTAGTATGCTACAATAAAATTCATTGCTTAGAATAAGTAGGCTCTACTGCAAAAGGTTAATTTCATCTTAACATAAAGAAGTCTGTCATTCTTCAGTGGACATCTCAAATCCCATTTCCTCTATGGAATCTTCCAGGACAAAGAGAGCTTACCCTAAGAGTTTAGTGTAGATTCTTATTCTGCCATGCCTATAATGGTTTTACATATGCATGTCTTTACTCTTCAACTACACTGAAAATTTCTTTGGGGTCAGAGACAATTCATATATAACCATTTTTGCTTAATGAACATTTGCATTAAGTTTTCTAATAGATACATAGAAAAATTCAGACCCACATTCCCAAGTTAACAGTTTTCCCCAATAACAATGAGAACATATGTCATAACTTTATATCTATAACTAACACAGTATTCACTGCTCTACTCATGAGGATCATGACCTATCCAGCAAACTGCTAAGATTCAATATCATCTTTTGGATCCCTCCTTCTAGATTTAGTGCTTATGCTTGTCTAGGCAAATCAGATAATCTATTTGTGATTCAGTTTTTTCTGCATTACAGTAAAACCTTTTCAAACTAATGCCTTTTACACCTCCCATTTAAAAAAAAATCAGGAGACTTGGGCTATACATAAATAATGTCTATCTGGAACAATCTAGCTATTATTAATATAGTGAGAACAGTTTGTGTGACATCAATGTAACCTGGAAGACAAGGAGAGTGGACAGGAATGCGCATTTGTGAACAATGACAACTTCACTATACTAGTCAGTGGGGGAGGTAGATGACATGGAGTGAGCATGTGTACTGTGAGGCCATTGCATTCAAAATGACTGAGCAAGTAGAACAATGAATCTGCATCAAATTTTGTGTTAAGCTTGGACATTCCTCCACAGCAACTACTGAGATGATTCAGAAGGCTGCAGCTCTGGGCAACTGGTGATGGGCAGCTTCATTATGAAAACATGGCCGCTCATGCATCACATCTCCTGCAGAGTTTTTTGGTGAAACATCAAATTAACCAGGTGACTCAGCTCTCCTACAGCCCAGATTTGGCACCCTGCAACTTCTGGCTTTTCCCAAAACTAAAATCACCTTTGAAAGGGAAGAGATTTTAGACCATCAATGAGATCTATGAAAATATGACAGGACAGCTGATGGTGACTGGGAGAACTGTGTGAGGTCCCAAGGTGCCTACTTTGAAGGGGACTAAGGAGTCATTGTCCTGTGTACAGTGTTTCTTGTATCTTCTTCAATAAATGTCTCTATTTTTCCTACTATATGGCTGTATACCTTCTGGACAGACTATATATATTATACTATATAATATATAGTATACATATATTATACATGTACATATATGTATATGTACACATACATATATGTGTATGTGTACATATACATATATACATATATATACACACATATATATATGTGTATATATATATATATACATATATATATATGTATATATATATACAGTCTAAACCTTTATAAATCAAATGTCAGTACATTTTTACACAATAATAGGTATACAATTACATTTTGGATTGAATTGTTTCCATCTTAGGTATTTACACAGAAAAGCTTTTAATAAAATATCATAATTATTCTTGTTATTCATGACCAATGACATTTATATGCTAAAATAAAAAAAAATCAAGAAGAAAATTCAGATATTCTAGTGGTAAACCTGAAAGGTAGTAGACAAACTATGGTGAAGTATGTTAAGTTTTACAAATAACACAATCCATAATTTCAACTAGTACTTGTTCTTTAATACAGTTCTTCTCACTACCCTATGGCCCTAACCCTTCAAACCATTTAAACTAAAAGAAAAAAGAGTAAACATTTTACTGGGGTTTCTGAAAAGAACTAAAATTTGGCTAATTAAATTTTATCTAAACTTTTATTATTCATACATACTTTCAGAGAAAAAACAATGAACTTCAAAAAAGGTAAGCAAGAAGACTGACAGCTGTCAGATGGGTCGGGGGCAGAGGAGGCCTGGATGAAAGAAGGTGAAGGGATTAGCCAAAGAGAATATATGCACAACCCACAGACACAGACAACAGTGTGGTGATGGCCTGAGGGAAGGGAGAGCAGAGCCTGGGAGCAGGGAGGCAAAGGGTGGGTAATAAGGACATCTGCAATAGTGTCAACAATAAAAATAAAGAGAAAAAAAGATAAGAATGAAGAGATCAAAATGAAAGCAGTATTCAGAGAATCAAAAAACTGGCCAGGAATCCTGTAAGTCACTCTGATAAAGGGAAATTATAGTATATTTACACTTTTAGCAAAAGCTAGACATGACTTAAATATACTTAAACCACAAATACGTATATTTCTTCTGCCAGGCTTTGAGAATTTTTTTAAAATTTAGATATAATCAACAAATAACATTGTATTAGTTTCAGATCTACAACATAATGATTTGTTATTTGTATATATTCATCAAATGATCACCACAATAAATCTAGTTAATATCTATCACCTTACACAATTACAAAACTTTGTTCTTGTGATGAAAATGTTTAATATTCACTCTTTAATCAACTTTCAGTATATTTACTAAAGACAACATGCAGTACATTACACCCCATGACTTATTTATGTTATAACTAGAAGTTTATAATTTTTAAATTTTATTTCTCAATTACAGTTTACATTCAATATTATTTTGTTTTCATTTCAAGTGCACAGCATAGTGGTTAGAGAAACATCTATACAAAGTGGTTCTCCCAAAATTTCTAGTACTCACCTGGCATCATACGTACTTATTATAATATTATTGACTATACTCCCTATGCTGTACTTTACATCTTCATAACTATTTTGTAACTACCAATTTGTACTTCTTAATCCCTTCACCTTTTCCACCCCAGTCCCCCAAATCCCTCCACCCCTCTGGCAACTGTCAGTCTGTTTTCTGTATCTATGAGTCTGTTTGTACTTTTTAATTCCATTCACCCATTTTGTCAACACCCACCCTCCACTTTTGGAAACTGCTATTCTTTCTCTATACGTATGAGCTCATTTTTTTTCTTGCTGATTTTATTTTGTTTATTTATTCATTATTTTTAGATTCAATGTGTAAGGGAGATCATATGATATTTGGCTTTCTCTGTCTGACTTATTTCACTTAGAATAACACCCTCAATGCCCATCTATTTTGTATCAAATGGCAAGATTTCCCTCTTTTTTATGGCTGAATAATGTGATATATATATATATATATCACATTATTATATACACATTATATATACATATATATGTATAATATAATATAATGTATATATACACACATTATATTATATATATATGTATATGTATACATATATACATATACCCAATATACCATTACATCAGTTTTGTTATCCATTCATCCATTGATGGACATTTAGTTTGCTTTTATATCTTGGCTTTTGTAAATAATGCTGCATGAACATGGGAGTGCATTTATTTATCTTTTCAGGTTAGTCTTTTTTTCTTTGCATAAATGCACACAAGTAAAGTTGCTGATTCATATTGTAATTCTATTTTTAATTTTTTGAGGATGGTCCATACTGTTTTCCATAGGGTTAGCAGATATCAGTTCTGTCCAAAACATTCACAGAGACATTTGGTCCATGCCAAACAGTCCTTGATATTTGGTCCTGTCCCAAACATCCACATTTAGAAAATGTCCCTGGTCAAATAGCCCATGTTTATTTCTACTTTGGGTTTACAGGATTAACACATAAAAATACTGTCATGTTTTATTGGTCCAATAATTGTGTTGTGGTTTTATTTCTAATAATAATTCTTCTTGCCTCAGTAGTGTAGCCGAAAATGGAACATGGGATCAGGTGGATGGGTCTGGTTTCAAATCTTGCAGAAGAGGAGAATTTATATTAACCAAGGTCCAAAAGTCTACATGGATGTATTTTGTTGAAAAAATTTACATCAATATATATAAAGGATATTGCTCTTTAATTTTCTTACAGTATCTTTGTCTGGCTTTGGAATCAGGAATATGCTGCCATAACAGATTGAGTTTGGAAGTGTTCCCTCCTCTTCATTTTCTTTTGGAGGACCTTGGCCTAACATATGGTCTATTTTGGGGAATATTCCATGTTCCCTAAAAAATGTGTACTCTACTGTCGTGGTTGGAATGTTCTATATATGTCTGGTGCAACTAACATTGCCCATTTTAAAAATTGGTTTGTTTGCTTTCTTATTGAATATAGCAGTTATTTATATATTTATATATTTTGGATACAAATCTCTGATATATCTATTATTTGTAAATATTTTCTCCCTTTCTGTGGGTTGTCCTCTTACTTTCTTGATGTTATTATTTGCAACTCAAAATTTTTTAAAAATAATATATTCCAATTTATATTTTTCTTTGGTTGTTTGTGCTTTTTGTGTAGTATCTAAGGAATCATCAACCTAACTGAAAGTCATGAAGATTTAGTCATGTTTTCTTTTAAGATTTTAATGGTTTAAGTCTCATGTTCAGGTCAATTATCCACTAAGGGTTAATTTTTGTGTATGATGTGATTTACGGGGCAGAAATTCATTCATTTGCATATAGGTATCTTCTTGTGTTTAGCATCATTTGTTAAAAGATTTTTATTTCTTCTAATTGTCTTAGCACCTTTGTTGAAAATCACCTGACCAAAAATGTACAGGTTTATTTCTGGACTCTTATTTCATCAATCCCTACGTCTATCCTATGCCACTATTACACAGTCTGGATTGCTGTAGTTTTATCATAAATTTTGAAACTTGGTAAAACATACTATACAAAGTGAGTCCTCCAATTCATTCTTTTATTTTCAAGATTGTTTTGATTATTCTGGATTCCATGTATTTTCATAGGAATTTTAGGATCTGCTTGTCAATTTTAGCAAAAAGCAATCTGGGATTATGACAGATTGCTTAGAATCTGCTGTATGATTAAATTTTAAGAATACACTGAGGACATTTGCCAACTGAAGCATTTTCTGCTTCCATCCATTATAATTTCAGAGATGACTTATTATGGTAATTTTGCTTTCAGTATATAAATGTTAAAATTCAGTGAGTCCAGAAAAAATATGTATGAACAAATTTAGAAATATTTTAAAATGACATTTCAAATTAATGAGTAAAGAATGAAGTTTCACCTTACACAACATACAGAAAAGGTCAGACTGATTAAAGATGTTAACATTAAGAACAAAATCACAAAGGTACTGGAAAAAATAAGATTAAAAAATTCTTAGGATATAGAAGTCTTTATAACAGTCAGAAAACTGTGCTCCTGATCTTTGCCACCAAATCTGCTTCTCCCCATATCTTTTCTATCTCACTATGTAGCAACTCCATTCTTCCAGTTGCTCAAGATAAAAAGTTCAGATTCATCCTTGATATCTCTCTTTTTCTTCTATTCTATAAGCAAATTGTGCTGGCTTGACCTACAAAATATATTCATATTCTGACTATTTCTTATTCCCACTACCTCAGATACTCAGTTAAGACTACTACTGCACTTTTATTAATCGCCTAAGTTACTTTCTTTATGTCTTTTCATATTAGTTAATAATAACTGGACAAAGACCAACAACCCCTTCACTAAAAAGGGAAAAGAAAACCAAAACCAGGCAGATATAAGCCTTTGGTTTACTGAAACATACAAAGAGATTAAGATTAAGATAGAGGTAAAGAAGGCCCTGACCAGGTAGCTCAGTGGGTTAGAGCATCATCCCAATACCCCCAGGTTGGGGGTTCAATCCCTGGTCAGGGCACATATAAGAATCAGCCAATGAGTGCATAAATAAGTGGAACAACAAATCGATGTCTCTCTCCCCCCTCCTCTAAAATCAATAAATAAAAACATTAAAAAAAAAATAGAGGTAAAGAAAGAAATCAGAAGTCCCCTCCCCACTTTTTTGTACTGGATGCAAACCCTAAAACATATCTCTTTACAATATAAGAGAAAGAAGAAGGGATAAATTTCTTGCCAGAGTATACTATGTCAGTCTATAGTTTATTTAATTAAGAATTAGCAATGAGCACAGTATTAAAGAAAAACCACATCTGCTCTGGCATATGTCTAGAATAGGATTACCTTTGGGCCAGGAAGACCTGGAAGACCAATGCCTGAAACACCAGGATCACCTTTTTCTCCTTTCTGTCCAGGTAATCCTGGGGAGCCAGGTTGTCCAGGAACTCCAGGAGTACCAGGGAACCCTTTCACACCCTGAGGGCCTGTTAAAAACATGTAACATGCAATATTTTACCAAATACCTTTTACTTGTGAAATACCTATGATATATATGACCAAATAAGAGTTTGAATCAGAACTCTGCAAATTCTGAGTAATATAATAATGAGCTTTACAACCAGGATTATATAAAAGGCTATTTTACAGGAAGTTTAAGTGAAAGGGATACAACTGGAAAAAATGTACAAGTTTGTAAATTTTTTACTTTAAAGGTTTCTAAAGCTCTGTGCCTTAATTCCTAGTTCAAATATTTGTATAATGAGAAGCTTTACCCACTAATTACCTTAGATATTGTCTCATTTTGATTCTGTCAACACCGGTCTCTTTTCTGATAACAAACAGAGTGAACCATCTTCCATTAGTGGATCTAAATATTTGGGAGATTTCATCACTCACCTGGAAAACCCATATCACCTGTGTTTCCTTTAAGTCCTGGGGGTCCTGTAAGTCCTGACTTCCCAGGGAGACCAGGATCACCCTGGGGACCTAAGAAAGTCAAATTGGTAAAATTAAGAAAAGTCAGTAATATTGAGGTTGTCTGATTTCCTGAAATGGGTCATAATTAAAATGAAATCACGGAATTGGAAGGATCAAATCTTAATACACAATCAAGTTCCACAGACGTAACTCAGCATAAACAGATAAGCGGTGCCTAAGAAATCTCCTTAGGAACATATACAATATAATCATGGTAATAGAGATCTCCTAATACAGACTTACTTTAAAAATTGAAAATTTTTACCAGGACACCTTGTTTCTTGCCCTAAAATTATTTCAAATACCCAAAGTCTTATTTGTTTATATACATAACTATCCTTACTGTATCTGTCACATATAAATCCAATAATATAATGAGTCTGTTTTTAAAATATGCACAAGTAGCTTTACCATGTAGATTCTGATTCAAGAAGAGCAAAGTGGTAACCTGTCATGATATACGCCCAGTACATTTGTCCATGGATACATGTGTTGATGAAGAGGTTCTGGGCAGTCACCTCCTACAGTCCTGGCTGCTGTGTTTACACATTCTTCCTAGAGGTTAGGTGCCTGAGCTCTATGGTGTCACGATGGTATTTTCCAAGGACCCCAATGTTGCCTTAGATGTTTTTTCTTTCACACTTATTTCCAACTTGGGGCAGAAAAAGCAGAAGATGTGAAGGACAGAAAGGCAGGTAATTTCTCTTTCTAACCACATTAAGGCAATGTAGTACAGAGTCAAAAGCAGAAAAACAGACCTAAAGCATTCTTATGAAGATGGGGACTAGTTCCTCTTTACTCATTAGGGTCCCAACTAAAAGAAAATGGTTTAAGCAGCAGCAAGAAAGACTTTTGTTAATGACAAGAAAAATCCATGTTGACTGAATGAGGGTGATTAACATGGTTTAATAATTGACCTGTCTGCAGGTAGAGAACTAAAAAAAGTGAATTCTTCAGGCTCCTAAAAGATAATTGTCTTATTTACATGTGTTGCAATTTATGTAAATAAAGCCCAGCACCTTACTTGGATATACTTCTGGTTATGTGTAAACTTTGCTACCACAAAAAGAAAAAGTTTGAGCAAAACAGTCTATAAATCTCCTGTATTAATATTTGGGCCAAATGGCAACATTTTTTTGCTAAAAGAGAACTCCATATCTCAGTAGCTACTCATATTTCCATGACCAGATAGATCCAAAATATCATCACACATGACAAATATATAATAAATTTTTCAGGGTTTAGGATCACCTACCTAATTGCTACAGGTGGTCTATCATACCTACCTGGTAGTCCTGGTAATCCAGGTTTCCCACTCAGTCCAGGCTCTCCTGGGTCTCCAGGCAAACCCTGGTAACCTTTTGGCCCTGGCACTCCAGGAATACCTTCCAAGGATGAGTATAAGAGATAAGTTAGGTTGATATCATTAATCCGTTAAATTAATTTGGCAAAGGAGGCCACCCATATTCTGAACTGTGAGCGAAATACAGACATCAGTGATGTACAGACATAGTATGAACCAATAGCACTGGAATCATACTAAAATCCTCACTTTTTATTTAGCTACCATTAAGAATTCAGAGCAGTCAACAATCAAGTCACTTTCTTCTTTAGGCTACAAATCCTTATACTGTAAAATGAAGGATTTGGGACAGATTATCTCTAGGCTATCTCATATTCTACAATTATCTTTAATAACCCTATATTAGAGAGGCAAGTATAGAGTCTTTACTAACTCTGTTTTACAGAAGGCATAAAATGAAAAAGAAGTCTTGCAAGGAGTAATTCAAGAAAGATATGTCATTTTAGCAATAAAAAATTAGATGGCTTGCATCTTTTTTGACAATATACAAAACTACCATGATGCCTTAAACACATTTTTTGATGAAAAAAAAACAAACAAACAAACCACCAAGTCCTGCTCTTAAAGAAGTTTTTAACATTAGTGTACACACATACCCAAACACACACTCACATGCACATATGGACCAACAATATTAATGATTACAAAACAAAGAGACCCACAAACTTTACTACAAGCCTGTTTTAGAGTTCCATGTTGTTTGCAAGGCTATTCTATATAGATTTGATTATAAGTGTTTTATTGTTTTATGCTTATCAAAATTTTCTGATGCTTTGCTATGACTATGCTATATTTTTATAAAAAAATATTTTTCATTAAAAATGTTATACTTCATAATTTATTTGGTTTAATAAAATAACTATAAAAAGCATAGCTACTCCTTAGATCTATTTTCAGTGACTTCCCCTCAAGGGCTCAGCTTGGCTATTCAAATTGCAGTACTTATTTGTTCTGCCAAGGCAGTATAACAATGAAGTGTATTTAAAAGCCAAGTATGGCCTTCTGGTTAAGATAGAGGAGTAGGTAGACAAGCTTTGTCTCCTTGCACAACCAAAAGAAGAACCACAACTAACCTCAAAACAAAAAACACCCAGAACTGCCAGAAAATCAAACTGAATGGAAGTCTGACAATGAAGGATTTAAAGAAGTTATATTCACCCAGATGGGTAGGAGGGGTGGAGAGGAGAGCTGGGGCAGAGAGGACATGGTGTGGGGCAGAGAGGCAGCAACGGTAGCATGGGCAGTCTACATTCACGTGTGGTGGATAAAAATAGGGAGGGATAACTTGGGAGTAAGCAATCCCACTACCAGACCAGACTGTGAAGTCCGGGTTCCAGCACTGGAAAGAGAAAACCTCATAAATTCTGGTTGTAAAAACCAGTGGAGGTTGGGGCAGTGGAAAAAACTGCCAGTTACTCAGTAGAGTCTGTTTAATGAGCCCACACAAACTTAGAACGTATGCAAGCCCACCCGCTCTGGGAATCACCACCAGGGCAACAGCTAGAATGGTGCCAGTTACATATGAAAAGCAGGTGAAGTGACCGGAAACATGGCGAGTGCCGGCAAGACTCCAGAAGCCAAGCAGAGTCATTGTTCCCTCTCTGACCCCTCTCCCCCACACAGCACTACAGAGTGGTGAAGTGGGTTGCCTGGCCATGGTGAATATCTAAGGTTCTGCCCCATACAATGTACCACATATGCTAATACTGGGAGTCAAAACAGCTCTACCTAATACACAGAAACAAACACAGGGAAGCTGCCAAATCAAGGAGACAAAGAAATATGGCCCAAATGAAAGAAAAGAACAAAACCCCAAAAAAGAACTAAATGAAATGGAGATAGTCAACCTATCAGATGTAAAGTTCAAAACGCTGGTGATCAGGATGCTCTGAGAACTCATTCAGTATGGCAAAAACATAAGGGAGGAAGTGAAGACTACACTAAATGACATAAAGAAAAATCCACAGGAAACCAACAGTGAAGGGAAGGAAGCTGGATTCAAATCAACGATTTGCAACATAAGGAAGAAATAAACAGTCAGGTAGAACAGAATTAACAAACAAAAATTCAAAAAAATGAGGAGAGTGTACGAAGACACTGGGACATATCCAAATGTGCCAACATCTCAATCATAGGGAAGCCAGAAGGAAAAGGGGAAGAACAAGAAATTGAAAATTTATTTGAAAAAATAATGAAAGAAAACTTCCCTAATTCGATGAAAGAAGTAGACATACAAGTCCAGGAAGCACAAAGAATACCAAACAAGTTGGACCCAAAGAAGACTGCACCAAGACATATCATAATTAACATGCCAAAGGTTAAAGAGAAAGAGAGAATCTTAAAAGCAGCAAGAAAAAAAAAGAAGTTACCTACAAAGGAGTGCCCATAAGAGTGTCAGCTGATTTTTCAAAAGGAACCTTACAGGCAAGAAGGGGCTGGGAAGAAGTACTCAAAGTGATGAAAAGCAAGGACCTACAACCTAGATTACTCTATCCAGAATGGAAGGGTAGTTTAACCTCAGACAAGGTAAAACTATAAGAATACATCACCAGCAAACCATTATTACATGAAATGTTAAAGGGATTTATTTAAGAAAAATAAAATCAAAACTATGAACATTAAAATGACAATAAACTCACAACTACCAACAACAGAATCTAAAAAATGAAAAGAAAAACAAACTAAGCAAACAACTATAACAAGAACAGAATCAAAGATATGGAGATCATATGAAGGGTTATCAGCTGGGAAGGGAAAGGGTGAGAATGGGGAAAAAGGTACAGGGATTAAGAAGAATAATTGGTAGGTAGAAAACAGAAGGGGATGTTAAGAATACTATAGGAAATGGAGAAGTCAAAGAACTTATACACATGACCCATGGACATGAACTAAGTGGGGGATTGCTGGAGGGAAAGGGGTACTGGGTAGAGGGGGGCCATAGGGGAAAAGTTGGGACAACTGTAATAGTATAATTAATAAAATATACTTTAAAAAAGCCAAGTATGATATGGATATCAAAATAATACAGGGCAACAATGTACCGTTCATCCCCATCTTGTTTCAGGGGAAAAAACTAAAGGACCGGCAAATTTCCCAAACAGTGCAATCTGTTTTTCAAGTATTTGTGGCTACTTATCTTTTTCTCTCAACTACATCGTGTACTACCTTCTGGAATCCTCAGGGTGACTGCCTAAATCTATTTTTAAAACCTCCCAGTTTGTGACATATAAACTAAAAAGAAAATACTCAAACAAAAGTAGATCAATGAAATAGTAAAAACCAACTTAAAAATAATTTACATTACAAAAATTTGATGCATCTAAATACCTTTCATTTGTGAATCCAAGACTATAAGTCACTTTTCATGACATTAAAAATTAAACTTCAGATATACCTGGAAACATATTATAGAATAAATAAATCCATTTACCTGGTAAACCAGGGTCCCCCTTTTCTCCTTTTGAGCCCAGCAGCTCTGGATCCATTGGTCCAGGAGGGCCAGGAAGTCCAGGTTCCCCTTTACTACCTTTTTCTCCTGTAGGACCAGGAAACCCTGGCTGACCCTGCAAACCATCATCACCTAAAGCCGACATGTGTGGAGAAGACAAAACAGATCCTATTTATCCATCCAGAGTTAATGAATATAAATATTATTTATATCATATGTTCCATAGTTGGGTAGGCCACTGGCTATCCAAAACACATTTTTTATATTCAAATGACAATCTCTCTTTCTCTGGGGTTCTTTGACTATTACAGAGACTGTAAATAAAATCAAAATTTAATTCCTATATTTATTATTTACCATGTCTCATGGTATGCAAACTAAATATGCCACCAAATTGAACAAAGGACTTATTTAAATGCCATATCACATAGAAACAAAATACAACCAACTAATGCTCTTTTTAAAGCAGTCAAATAAAAATATCCTGTATTGAAATACAGCAATGTTTAATTTTCTATCTTATATGCATCTGCTAGCAAACACTGAATATTACCTTTGAGACCAGGAGCACCACTCCTACCAGGAATTCCCAAAGGTCCTGGTGGGCCTGGAGGTCCCATCATACCCATTTCACCTTTGGTACCTTTGAAGAATATTGATAAGTAAATTTTACCTTTCCTGGACCTTGGAAAGATAAAAGATAAACTGTAAGATGTCAACTGGAAAATTATTGAGATTCGGAGGGAAAGCACTAAGTTTTACCCCTTCTCTACTTTTGTAACTTAGTGACCACTATTGTTGATATCCATAAATAAAAAGCCTCAATGTGGTAGCTAATATTCAAAAATGGTCCCCCTTAATGAACCACATGTCCCCGTACACATATACATTGTGTAGCCTTTTCCCCTTGAATTTTGGCTGACTCTGTGACTTGCCCTTGACTAACTGACACTATATGTGACACTGTATGACTCCCAAGACTAGATCATAAGAAGACTTGCAGCTTCTACCTGGAGCTCTTGGATCACTAAATTTTGGTTTTAGGAATTCTCTCCTTTGAAAACCAGCTGCCCTGAAAGGAGGGTAACTACCCTGACACTACCATAGTGGAAGGAGCTCAAGCCATGTTAGGAGACATTATAGATAATGAGATACCATGTGAACAGGCCCAGGAACACTCACTTGTCAAAAAATTGATATCTTGGAAGTAGACCCTTCACCCCCAACTACTCTAGCTGATGTCACATGGATCAGAGCTAAGGAACTCATTAAGTCATCCCTTAATTCCTGACCCACAAAATCTTCAGCAAAATAAAATAGTTGATCTAAACCATTAAATTTTGGGTTTTTTTGTTATACAGCAATATATAATTGGAATTTTCACAAAGTATAATGCAAATAGCAAAGTCACTTTCCTGCAATCAAAAACATTTAACACTTTTCCTTAAGGGACAGTGTCAATCCAGAAAAGTACAGTAAGAGAATAATAAGCCACAGTCCCATCAGTTTTAATTTAATGAATCCAAAACCAGAGAAAACTTTGAATAAATTACCTGGTAATCCAGAGGCACCTACTTTTCCTGGAGGCCCTGGCAATCCTGGGGGTCCCAGAGGACCAGGCGCTCCAGGGATCCCTGGACTGCCTCTCTCACCAGGGGGTCCTGGAACATCAAACCCAGGAGGGCCAGGATCCCCCTTCTCTCCTGGTATTCCATGCAAGCCTAATTAATACAACACCATTGTTAACAAGCATTGAAGCAATTTTAAGAGATGTATCTAATTATTTTCCTAGCAATCAAGTGCTAGAATCTGTATATAACAAACCTAACAGTGAGTTAGAAACATTTTTGACATCGTGTACATGAAATGACTTAACTAACAATCAGACTTAAGGATTTTCAAGTTCAAGGTTTGTCTGGAAATGTCCAGTCATTGATAATATAATGAGAACAGTTTGCAAGACATCGATGTAACCTGGCAACCAAGGAGAGTAGACTAGAATGTCCATGGGTGAACAATGATGACTTCACTGTACTAGTCAGTGGGGGTGGTAGATGCTGTTGAGCAAGCATGTGTACTGTATGGCTGTTGCATTCAAAATGACTGAGCAAGTAAAGCAATGAATCTGCATGAAATTTTTCTTTAAGGTTGAACATTCCTCCCTGGAAACTATTGGGATGATTCAGAAAGCCACCACTATGGGCAACTGATGATTGGCAGCTTCACCACGACAACACACCCTCTCATGCATCACATCTGGTGTAGAGTTTTTTGGTGAAACATCAAATCACCCAGGTGACTCAGCCTCCCTACAACCCAGATTTTGTACCTTGTGACTTCTGGCTTTTTCTAAAACTAAAATCACTTTTGAAAGGGAAGAGATTTTAGACCATCAATGAGATTCAGGAAAATATGACAGGGCAGCTGATGGCAATTGGGAGAACTGTATGAAGTCCAAAGGTGCCTACTTTGAAGGGGACTGAGGCTTCATTGTCCTATGTAGAATGTTTATTGTATCTTCTTCAATAAATGTCTCTATTTTTCATTTTACATGGCTGGATACCTTCTGGACAGACCTCGTATATTTTTCTAAGAAAGTACTTTTCAAATTAGATCTGGTGAAAGATCAATCATTTCTTAATTTCTAGTCTTTCACAGACTAATATTTTTAATAAAATACAATAAAATTACTAAAAAACATAGTAAAAATCGAATGACAAATAGAATACGAGCTTACCTTTTAGTTATTATATTCAACAAGTAGAATTACACCGTGAAATTGCTATGAAAGTTTCTAAATGCTTACTTTTAATTTCTACTAATTCCAATGTAGACTGGTAACAGTCTGCGATTCTAAACTGGTCCTTGAACTTGCATTGCTCTAAGGTATTAGAAATTATTGGGATAGCTACAATCCAAAAAGTGATTAATGAATAAGTCAGTTACATGGATCCTTTTAACTGTATTTTGGCTTTGTATATGCTGTTTTAATAATTACTATTAGATTTTGTTTTGTTTCTCAGTATTCTAGGCAGGGTTTTACAGAAAAAGATATGACACCACAAAAATATTTAACCTTAGTTAAGTTTCTGAAAGACTGAATTACCCCAACAAATAAGGTGGTTAAAAAGAATTTGCATAAGGAAAATAATTATACTACAAACATGGAGGGAGTTCCCACTGCAATATCATCATGTAACTTAGTGAGTCATTTAACATTGTTGGTCCTTGTCTGTTAAATGGGACATGTCATAACTGACTGTAAGCTGGGGGCTGAGCAGGTGAAAATTGTAAGCATCTCTTCAACAATAAGATCTAATTTTATTGTTGAAGATCCATAAGCAATTATTTTTGTAAGAGAGCAATTATTTTTGTAAGATCTGTTTGATGTTATATACTAGTAGGTCCTTAAACTGATTTGAGAATTCCTTTTACTTAGCACAGTGGTTATGGTTCCATTGCTGACATTTTATAGTATAATACTATAAAAGGGAAAGAGATTTTATATTATTGTATTTGTGAAGTGTGATGAGATACCTAATAATGAGCACTCTTATAGTTCTATACAAATCACTGCCTGTTATGTTATGGCCTAGGTAGTTTTTAATATCTGAGTTTTCAACATAACTTATTTATCCTTTGAAATATGACCCAAGAGAACAGTTATACAAAATAATTATAAGGAACCAGACTTAAGCCTAGATAAATTGTATTTGTTTTTTATGTTTAAAGCTTTATGTTTATGATATAGATTTTGAGAAAGAACTACAGTACCTGGTAAACCTAAAGTTCAAGTGTTACAGTTTAGCAGCAAGATGAGCAAAAAAAAACAAGAAGCAAGTTTCAAAAGAATCATTGGGTTAGGAAACAAAGCATGTGAAGATTAAATTTAAAATGTTTATAAATATATGTTAATAGATATTGATTTGCTAACATATATTAGTAATGCATAAAGAAAATTATTTTAGATATTAGCTCAAATATTCATATAGGATGTTTTATAAATCAAATGTATTTGCTAACAGAGTCAGAATATTTACATTCACAAAAAGTTTTTGAAAATGATCAGCTTTATACTTTTACTTATGTCTGATTTTTATTGCAATGAATAATCATTTTTTAAATTTTTTAAAATTTTTGTTCAGTTACAGTTGTCCCCATTTTCTCCCCATTATTCTTCCCACCCCACACACCCCCACCTGCCACCCCTTTGGCATTGTCCATGGGTCCTTTATACATGTTCATTGACAACCCTTCACCTACTTTCCCCTGTTATCCCCCTCCCTACTCTGGTTGTTGTCAGCTTGTTCTTTATTCCTGTGTCTCTGGTTATATTTTGCTTGCTTGTTTGTTTTGTTGATTAGGTTCCACTTACAGGTGAGATAATATGGTATTTGTTTTTCACCTCAAAAAACCTGAATAGTCATTTTGTAATTAAAGCTTCTAAGGTTAGTTAGAATTTAAAAACTAATTTGATTTTATACTGTTACACAATAGTTATAGATAACTCAATAGTTATTAGTAGATGACTATGGTTAAGCAACCTACAGAAATATTTCTTTCTTTATTATTATTAGTAGTAGTAGTAAAAAATACTATGCTGTACACTTAACAGCTTTGATCTTTTCTATACATATTGCCAGGGATGGTTATTCTGGTATAATCAGGAGGAAGAAAGTCAGTTAAATTAAAAACTCTGCTGAATCTCCTTATACAACAACAGGAATTACATGGGTATATCTACAGAGGTTAATTACATTAGGGTTGTATAGATGCTCTAAATGTATTGGTAGCCAAATAGAACCAGTTAATGGAAAAAAAAGAAAAACTTCAAAAACATGTATTATCTGTGAGAAGTTTACGCACACACACACTGCACAGAGGTTTTATAGCCAAGAAAGTTTAAGCACTGTAATGTACTCTCATTCACTTATGAAAATGACATTAATAAATCTTAGTTTCTTTGATTCACATTAGTCATGATGAACTTGAGCCCTTCAGCCACATGCTTTGTCCTGAGACCGGGCAAGCATTATAATCAATTTGTGGATATGGAATTGAGTACATATAAGTGACCTCTAGAAAGATTAATTTAAACAGTAATCTTCTAGCTAATGGCCAAGTCAAATAACAATCAAAAACTTCAATTTCTACATGGGATGGAACAGCAATTTGCTTTTTGTCCCTTGGCATTTTTTTCTTTTATTTCCCTGCTGTCAAATGAGGAACTGATGATATCCAACAGGTCCTTAATTTATAAACATGCATTAAACTGTATTGTCTGCCTTGAAATAGAGAACGACAAATAGTAAAACATAATTAAATAATAGCAGAAAATGAGTCAAAAGAAAAGACTGAAAAGCATAATGCAAACATATACACTGGAGATAGGACAATATCAAATACTTTCCATTAAGTACTATATTACAAAATGAAACACAGTAAGTGTATTATATAAGCTTATTAAAAATTGGTAGTAAGAATTTCAGTCATGCAGTATAAGTCAGGGCTATCAAGATATTAGTAATAGTCTTGCTGATCATCATGCTATTGAAATGGATAAACAGAAATTATGATATTTTTGAAATGGGTTAAGATAATATTTGGCTTTGGTGATTTAATAAAATTTACTTTAAAGGTTGAGAATATATAGCGAGTATCAAATATAAAATGTGGCCTATCCTGTGGCAAAAAAATTGTGACTTAACAACATTTCTATATTAATAAGAATGAATTCAATACATTTTCATTCTAGTTGCTGTTAACTTCACTTGATGAATGATATTAGTTAGGATCTTGAGGTCTATGGCAAAGTATATACAGTGGTGGGCAAAAGTAGGTTAGTAATAATAATAAATAATACAATAAATAAGTAAATGATAATACAAGGATAAACTCTGTTTCACATACTCACAACTTGAAACCTACTTTTTCCCGCCCTTATATTCACAGAAGAGATTAAATTCAGGACCATTATATTTTCCTTGTCCCATCTTATCTGGACTTTATAAATCAATGTATCCATATAGGCATCAGTTTTAAAAAGAACGAGAGAACATTAGATAAATGAAACATTGTAGAGTATTAGCTAAATTTGAAAAAGCGTGAGTAAATGTATTTTTATTTTGTTCACATTACTGTTAACAGTAATCCCTTTTTATTGTTGCTCAGCTGTGACTGAATAATTACCATTGCTTTCATGTGGTCTTTTGCAGATTGGCTTATTTCACTTAGCATAATAGTCTCCAATTGTATCCATACAGTCAAAAAAGGTAGGAATTCCTTCATTCTTTTTTTTTTAAAGTCTGAGTAGTTTGTTTTTATTGTTGTTCAATTACTGTTGTCCCAATTTCCCCCCCTTGCTCTTCCCTGCCCTGCCCACCACCCCTCCATCAGTCAGTCCCCATCCTGTTGTCCAATACCATGGGTCCTTTATACATGTTCCTTGACTTGACCCTTCCCATTCTTTCCCCCATTATCCCCCTCCCCTCTCCCCTCTGGTCACTATTGTTCTTTGTTTCCATGTCCCTGGTTCTATTTTGCTCACTTGTTTGTTTTGTTGATTAGGTTCCACTTATAGGTGAGATCATCTGGTATTTGTCTTTCACTGCCTGGCTTATTTCACTTAGTATAATAGTCTGAAGTTCTATCTATGCTGCTGCAAAGGGTAGGAGTTCCTTCTTTCATTCTACTGCGTATGTAGTATTTCATTGTGTAAATGCACCACAACTTTCAAATCCACTCACCTAGTGATGGGCACTTGGGCTGTTTCCAACACTTAACTATTGCGAATAGTGCTGGTATGAACATAGGGGTGCATTAAGTATTTTGAATTGGTGTTTCAGAAAGACCAATACCATATGACCTGACTTACAACTGTAATCTGATGAACAAAATAAACTAATGAGAAAAACAGAATCAGAGACGTGGAAACATGGAACAGACTGATAGCTGTAGGACGGGAGGAGAGGGGAATGGTGGAAGAAAGGGAAAGGGACTAGTTAAAGAATACATACGAATGACACGTGGACATGGACCACAGCTGATTGATGGTGGACTAGAGGTGTGGGCTGGGTAGAAGGGGCAAAGGGGAAAAATCAGGACAACTGTAATAGAATAAACAAAGTACAACATAAATTTAAAAATGCTTTAAAAACCTCATGCAATGTGGAGAAATAAAAGAAATATCAAGAACCATATGATTTCACTCATGTGTGGGATAGAAAACTGAAAACCATAAACAAACAAACAAAAAGTCCTCACAGAGACAGATACCAGTATGGTCGTTACCAGAGGTAAGGGGGTAGGGGGACATAGAAGAGGGTAAAGGGGACCAAATATATGGTGTTGGAAGGAGATTTGACTTAGAGTGGTAAATACACAATGCAATATATAGATGATGTGTTAGAGAATTATACACTTGAAACCTGTATAATTTTATTAAGCAATGTTACCCCAATAAATTTAATAAATATTTTAAAAAAGAAATGACAAAGCACAAGAAATTATAAATTCATTTTAACCTTCATTGTGGAACTTCAGGACAAGACTATAATGGACAAACCAAAAAATTGTTTTTCTCACCATCCCTCTGTACTCTAGTTAGAATGCTTTTATTTCTTGAGTGTTGGAGCAGTTACTTTCTAACAACCTGCTTCAAAGTAACACTGTAAATTTTCTCATTTTTAAATCAGTTGTGACATGTTAGGGGCCATAAAAAAGGTACAATGTGCTATAAAATAATTTTTTAAAAATAGAACATAAATGATACTAAACTTTACTTTCCAAGGTTTGTTTTTTATTGTTAATTGGTGTTCCTAGATTTTTAGCATAATAACTAACAAAATACCTACTGACATTTAGGGTCAGAAAATATATTTCCTTTGTTCAAAGTCAATGTGTCTACATCTTAACTGTGCATTTAAGTCATCTGATGTGTTCAAGCTAATAAGAAATGATTAAATGTTCTGTATTTGTTTTAATTTTATGAGTTATTACAGTGTTTTCCAATAACATAATGTTGGCTCAAGAGTGGGCCTGACTGTGCCTATCTGGATTAAGATAAAAAGAATTCACATTAACAGATGGCTCAGAATCCACAACCTTGAGTAAGCAAACTCTCAACCATATGTTTTTCTAGTAGGTTACAAGATGACAAAAGGTTTTGTACACCCATATAAGAAGAGTTTAGAGTGCTTATCAGTTGTGAAGTGATTGCTGATTTAGAGCCATAAGAGGAGAAAATTCAACTCATTTTATTAAAAAAATGAGGATGCCAAAAAATATTTTTAACAAAATGGTAACTAGTTCTATATGTTAAGAAATGTTAAAAAGTTTCCATAGACAAAAGTCTATTAACGCCATATATGTAGCTACTCAGCTCTGAAATAATCAGCACTAGACATTCTTAGGTCTGTGATTCCAGAACAATGACTAGTATGATGATTATATGCTGTGACAACATACTACAATTATGAAATTACATTATTGTTAATAGGTCAATTTTAAATGAATAGAGGAGAAATATCAGGGATTAATTAATTCTACAAGTAGCCAGGTTACCTCTCAAATTTCTTTTCTGGAAGACTGTTACATAGGTTACACTTTATTGATGAGCTGAACAACATCTATACAATGAGTGCTTCTACAAAATATACATTTACTCCAATCTTACCAGGTAGGCCTATTGGTCCAGGAATCCCTGGTGGCCCTGGTGGTCCCTGAACACCTATTCCTGGTAGCCCATGCGGTCCCATTGGCCCAGGTTGTCCACGTGGTCCAATGTCACCTTTAAGAAATAAAGATAGTTTTATTTTGCATATAGATGTCCAATTGATTTAGCACACTTCATAGAATATACTTATTTTTATATTGGAATTGCCTTTGCGACTTTGACAAAAGTCAGATTGTGGAGTCCTATTGTTGCATTTGATTTGCTAATATTTCCGTGAGGATATTTACATCCATGTTCATGAGAGACATTGATCTGTAGTTTTTGTTTTTCCTTATAATTTCTTTGCCTTGTTTTGATATTAGGGTAATGATGGCCTCATACAATGATTGGTAAGCAAACCATTCCCTTCTACTTTGGGAAAGAAATAGTGTGAAACTGGTCTTGTTGCTTCTTTAAATTTTTGTTAGGATTTATCAGGAATGCCAAATGAACCTGTAGTTTTCTTTACTGGGAGAATTGTGTTGCATTATTTATTTATTTATTTATTTTATTTTTTCTCATTACCATTTATCCCCCTTATACCCTTTCCCTCCCACAACCCCACACTGTTGTCTATCCAGAGTCCTTTTTCCTTTTTGCTTGATCTTTCCACCCCCTAACCTGCCCCCATAGCTGTTATCTTGCTCTCTATCTATGAGTCTGTCTCTATTTTGCATGTTAGTTCAGTTTCTTCATTAGATTCCACATATGACTGAAATCATTTGGTAATAGTCTTTCTCTGACTGGCTTATGTCACTTAGCATAATGTTCTCCAGGTCCATCCATGCTATTGCAAAGGGTAAAATCTTTTTTACATCCTCATAGTATTTCATTATTGGGAGAATTTTAAATAGAAACTCAGTTACTTTAATAAATGTCTGCATTATGTCTTTCTTCTTCAGTGAGCTCCAGTAGTTTCTACCATTCAAGAAATTCATCTACTTCATCTAAGGGGTCAAATATATGGACATAGAGTTGTTTGTCATACTGCCTTGCTATTCCTTTAATGTATGTAGGGTGTGTAATGATGGTCCTTCTTTCATTCCTAATATTGGTAACGTTTCTCATCTTTTTACTTGGTTGGCCTCACTAAGGATGCATCTGTTCTATTAATCTTTTCAGAGAAACCCATTTGTTCTCATAGAGTTTTTCTATTGTTTTTCAGTTATCAATTGCATTTTATCTTCTCTTATAGTTATTATAGTTGACTTTTCTTGTCTAATTTCTAAGGGGAAAAAGTTAGATAATTTATCTGAGACTGTTCTTTTTTCTAATAAAAGATTTCCATATATGAAATTTCTTTCTAATCTCTTCTTTATCTGCATTCTACAAATTTTGAGTTTTGTTCTGATTTTCACTAAATTCAAAATACTTTCTATTTCATATGCCAATAATAAATTATCACAAAGGGATATTAAGAAAACAATTGAATTCATCATTGCTTCAGAAAGAACACATGCAAAATACTAGCAATAAATTTAACCAAGGATGTGAAAGACCTGTACTTGGAAAATTATAAAACACTGAAGAAAGATATTGAAGAAGATACAAATAAGTGGAAGCACATACCATGTTAATGGATAAAAAGAATTAACACCATTAAAATGTCAATGCAACTCTAAGCAATCTATATATTCAATTCAATTCCTATAAAAATTCCAATGACGTATTTCTCAGAACTAGAACAAATATTTCAAAACATTATATGAATTCACAAAAGGCCTCCCATAGCAACAGTGATCTTGAGAAAGAACAAAGTTGGAGCAATAACACTACCTAATATCAAACTATAAGGCCATGGTAATCAAAACAGCATAGTCCTAGCATAAAAACACACATGGATTAATGGAACAAAATAGAGAGTCCAGAAACAAACCCACAACTTCATAGTCAACTAATATTTGATAGAGGAAGTAAGCACATACAATGGGCTAAAGATACTTTATTCAATAATTGGTACTGGAAAATTTGGACAGATATGTGAATAAGAAATGAAACGACTACCTTCTTACACCACACACAAGAATAAATTCAAAATGGGTTAAAGACTTAATGTTAGACCCCCAAACCATAAAAATCCTAGAAGAAAAGATAGGCAGTAAAGTCTCAGACATTGCATGTAGCAATATTTTATCTGATATATCTTCTCAGGCAAGGGAAACAGAAGAAAAAATAAACAAATAGGACTACATGAAACTAAAATTTTTTTGTACAGGAAAGAAAACCATCAATAAAATAAAAAGACAACCCATAGAATGGGAGAACATATTCAGCAATACATCTGACAAGGGGTTAATATCCAAAATTTATATAGAACTTATAAAACTCAACACCACAAAAACAATACAATTAAAAAATGGGTAAAGGACCTGAATAGACACTTCTGCAAAGAGGTCACACAGATGGCCAACAGACATATGAAAAGATGCTCAATGTCACTAATCATCAGAGAAATGCAAATTAAAACCACAATGAGATACCATCTCACACCTGTCAGAATGGCTATCATCAATAAATCAACAACCAGCAAGTACTGGTCAGGATGTGGAGGAAAGGGAACACTTTTGCACTGTTTGTGGGATATGAAGCAATATGAAGATAACTCAAAAAATGAAAAATGGATCTGCCTTTTGACCCCGTGATCCCACTTCTGGGAATATATCTGAAGAAACCCAAAACACTAATTTGAAAAAAAACATAAGCACCCCGATGTTCACTGCAGCAATTTTAACAATGGCTAAGATATGGAGCAGCACAAATGTCCATTAAGAGATGTTGAGAAAAACAACTATGGGACATTTACACAATGGAATGTTACTCTGCCATCAAAAAGAAGAAAATTTTAACCTTTGTGACAGCATGGATGGACCTGCAGAACATTATGCTAAGTGAAAGTCAGTCAGTCAGAGAAAGGCAAATACCATATGATTTCAGTCATGTGTGGAATCTAATGAAGAAACTGAACTAACAGGCAAAACAGAAAAAGACTCATAGATAGAGAGCAGGATGACAGCTATGGGGGCATTAGGAAGTGGAGGGATAAAAAGGAAAAAAGACTCATTGACGTGAACAACAGTTTGGTGATGGCGGGTGGTAGGTGGCTTAAGGTGGATAAATGGTAATAGAAAAAATATTTTTAAAAACTTTCTAGTTATCCCTTTTGATTAATGGATTATTTAGAAGTATTCTGGTTATTTTCTAAATATATCAGGCCTTTTTCCAGATAGTTTTCTATTACTGATTTCTTGTTAAATATGTCTACAGAAAGAGACTCCATTGTATGATTTCAACATTTTTAGTTTGCCAAAGTTTGTTCAATTGGCCCAATTGTGGTCCATCATGGTGAATGTTACATTTGCACTGAGAAAGCATATGTTGTCTGCTCTTGTTGTACGGAGTGTTCTATAAATGTCAAAGTTGAAGCGTTATGCTGAAGAGATACTCCTGACACTGCCCTGCTAAAATACTGTAGATCTTGTCCTTATATCCTTCTACATGTAGGCTATGCCTAGTATGGCCCATGATAGTTGAATAATCATGAAAAGTCTATTTGGATTGAACACCACCTGATATTGGGCTTTAAAATACCCCAATTTTCTATCTTGTAGTTTATATTCCTTTATTAAAAGGAACTGCCAAGATTTTATGATCTTAATGTGCCACAAAAATCTATCTTTCCTGGTTTCCCTTATTTGCTCATATTTTTTTTAAAAAATTTACTTTTCCCCCCATTATTTATTGTATTTTATTTCCACTATCATGTATCCCCCTTGTACTCTCTTCCAACTCCACCCACCCCTTCCACCCCTACAATCACCACCCTTTTGTCCATGTCCATCAGTCATTTTTCTTTTTGGCTTGGTCCCTCCACTCCCCAGGCAAAACCTCTTAGATCTCTCAGCCTGCTCTCTATCTAAGAGTCTCTCTGTTTTGCTTGTTAGTTCAGTGTTATTTACTATTGTAATTCCTTTTTATATATTGTGCACTTGGGATTTATTCAGTTGAGATCACTTAATTACCAACTTCTAAAGAATCTATTCTTTTCCTATTGATACATTACTGTTAAATATCAAGTTTTTGTATGTACATCAGTATGTTTCTGAATTTTACTCTACTCATCTACTTTTCTGTTCCACTACTGGTTCACACAGTTATAATTAAAATGATTTTGAGATTTTATACATATATTTGATTTATTGAATACTTAATTTTTTAATTGCTGTTCAAGTACAGTTGTCTCCATTCCCTCCCTCCACCACTCTCTTCTGACCCACCCATCCCAACTTGCACCCTCAATCCTACACCCCTTTGGCTTTGTCCATGGGTCCTTTATACATGTTCCTTGACAACCCTTCACCTACTTTCCCCCATTATCCCCCTCCCCCCTCCACTCTGGTTGCTGTCAGCTTGTTCTTTATTCCCATGTCTCTTGATATATTTGGCTTGCTTATTTGCTTTGTTGATTACATTCCACTTATAAGTGAGATCACATGGTATTTGTCTTTTACCACCTGGCTTATTTCCCTTAGCATAATGCTTTCCAATTCCATCCATGCTGTCACAAAGGGTAGGAGCTCCTTATTTCTTTCTGCTGTGTAGTATTCCACTGTGTAAATGTACCATAGTTGTTTTTGTTTTTATCCATTCATTTACTGATGGGTACTTAGGCTGCTTCCAGAACTTGGCTATTATAAAAAGTGTTGCTATGAACATTGAGGTGCATAGGGTCTTTTGAATTGGTGTTTCAGGATTCTTAGGGTATAATCCCAGGAGTGGAATTGCTGGGTCAAAAGGCAGTTCCATTTTTAGTTTTCTGAGGAAATTCCATACTGTTTGCCATAGTGGCTGTGCCAGCCTGCATTCCCACCAACAGTGCAGTAGGGTTCCCTTTTCTCCACAACCTCGCCAGCACTTGTTGTTTGTTGATTTGGTTATGATGGCCATTCTTACCAGTGTGAAGAGGTATTGCACTGTGCTTTGAATTTGCATCTCTCCGATGGCTAGTGATGCTGAGCATCCTTTCATATGCCTCTGGGCCCTCTGTATGTCCTCCTTGGAGAAGTTTTTACCCATTTTTAACTGGATTGTTTGTCTTCCTAGACTGGAGTTGTGTGAGTTCTTTATACATTTTGGAGATCAAACCCTTGTCCGAGGTATCACTGGCAAATATATTTTCCCATAGGTTGGTTTCCTTTTCATTTTGCTGATGTTTTCTTTAGCCATGTTGAAGCTATTTTCATGAAGACCCATTTGTTTATTCCTTCCTTTATGTCCCTTGCACTAGGGGACATATCAGTGAAAATATTGCTGCATGGAATATTCTGAGATTTTCCTGCTTATGTTCTCCTCTAGGACACTTATGTCATCATAACTATAGTTAAGTGTTTTATCCATCTTGAGTTTATTTTGGTGTATGGTGTAAGATGGAGGTCAAGTTTCATTTTTTGCATGTAGCTGTCAAGATACACCAACGCTATTTTGTTGAAGAGGCCATGATTACTCCGTTTTATGCTCCTACACCTTTGTCAAATATTAATTGACCATAGAGACATGAGTTTATTTCTAGGCTCTATATTTTGTTCCATTGGTCTATGTGTCTGTTCTTATGCCAGTACCAGGCTGTTTTGATTACGGTGGCCTTGTAATACAGTTTGATATTAGGTTATCAGGCTCTGTTGTTGTATTTGTGTTTTACCTGTTGGTGGCTCCTTTGTTGGTGGGTTTTTCCCTCCAGCGGTTTACTGTTATTCACAACTTCCACTTTGTCTTGTATGCTGTTGTACAGTTGTAACAAAGCAGTATTACCAGACAACCAAACCTATGCCAGCAAAAAGAAACCCCCTACCACATCAGCAGTATGAACTGTAACTGAACTAAGATTAATTAAGTTGAAGAGAGATTGAGGATATTATAAGATATGACAAAAGGAATATGGGGTGACTAATATGGGGGGAAATGTGTGGTAAGAAGGAGAATTGATAAGAATTATGATAGAACTGAGGCAAAGAAAGGGAGAGAGCAAAACTTACAATGTAAGTAAAACTCAGAAGGGCAATGGCAACAACGGGGTAAAAAGAGGGAAGGGTATACTGTAAGATCTGAAGTAAAATTGAAAAGGTACTGGACCAATGCAAGCAAAATTGCAGAAAAACCACAGCAGATTGATAGCACCGATAGCTGAATGATGTTTAATAAAGGTGGAATGGGAATAAGAATGTTGTAGAAAAGCGTAAAGTGAATATGAAATGTCTCCAGTAAAGAAAAATGATTTTGAGAGGATGAGGGAGGCAAACTAATGAGGGTAAGGAGCAAAGCCCAGGCTGAGTGATGGTAAGAAAAAAAGAAAAGAAAAAGAAAAGAAAAAAAGGGACAGAGAAAACAATGAAATAAAATTCCTCACTCAAATGATCAGGGGCAGGGTGAAGGCTAAATAGAGTAAGAAAGTGGGAGAGTGTTCTATGGAATTTAAAGTGCAAACAAGTAGTAAACAAATGTCAGTTCTCTTGGAGAAGTACAGAAATAACTGTGATATTTCACCCAACTAGCCACTGTTTATAAAAGGTGAAAAAAAATTAAGACTCTTATTAGAAGGGAAAAAGAATGTGAACTCACTTGAGAAAGAAGAACGCTCATGCAAGATTAGATGGAGGAGAAATAGTGAAAGTCAGGGATAGAAACTTGGCATAGTGTGTGAGAGACTAAAGTTAACCACAATAGTAGTAACGCTCAGGAAGATGGTGAAATGGATTAAGAGCAGGGAAGGGTGCTGTGTTGCATTTGGAAAAACAATAGTATGATAACAAATATGTAATATGAATAAAAAGAATAAAAATTTAAAGACCAAGAGTAGTGTGCTATTTGGAATACGAGTGAAATGAAAGAAGAAAAATTAAAATGCAGTATGAAAGGGAGAATAAAAAAACAAATCAAACATTAAAAAGAAACAAATAAAACTAAAGAAGCAGAAAGAAGAGAAATTAAAAAAACATGCAAGTTCTCAAGGACAGCAAAGTGAAATTTGTCTCAGCTGTTGGTGTTCACCTTCTGTCTTCTTTCTAGATCTGTCCCCAGTTTTGTCACAACTCCAGTTCTTATTGTCTTACTCTTTTTTTTTAAGATAGTATAGACATTTTAATGATGTTAATTGTTCCTATCCATGGCCACAGTATATGCTTCCATTTATTAATATCTTCTTCAGTTAGTTTCTTCAGTGTCTTACAATTTTTGAAATACAAGTCTTTTACATTCTTGGTTAAATTTATTCCTAAGTATTTTTTAAGTGTATTTTATTGATTATGCTATTATAGTTGTCCCAATTTTTTTCTTCCCTTTATCCCCCTCCTTCACGCACTGCCCCCTTTACCCTCCAGTATTCCCCTGCCGCAGTTCATGTCCATGTGCCTTACATATATGTTCTTTGACTTCTTCATTTCCTATACTATTCTTAACCTCCCCCTGTGTATTTTGTACATACCTGCTTTTCTTTTTATTCCCTGTACCTTTTCCCCCCATTCTCCCCCTTCCCCTCCCCACCAATAACCTTCCATGTGATCTCCATTTCTGTGAATTTGTTTCTGTTCTAGTTGTTTCCTGAGATTGTTTTTTAGGTTCAGTTGTTGATAGTTGTGAGTTTGTTATCATTTTACTGTTCACAGTTTCTATTTCTTAGATAAGTCCTTTCCCATTTTATATAATAAGGGCTTGGTGATGCTGACCTTATATGGGAAGCACATTATCTGCCCTTCCTTTCTAAATGAAAGCTTTGCTGGATACAGTAATCTTGGATGTAGCTCCTCGTCTTTCATGACTTTGAATACTTCTTTCCAACCCCTTCTTGCCTGTAAGGTTTCTTTTGAGAAGTCAGCTGATAGCCTTATGGGAACTCCTTGTACTTAACACTCTCTTTTTCTCTTGCTGCTTTTAAGATTCTCTCCTTATCTTTAATCTTGGCTATTGTAATTATGATGTGTCTTGGTGTGTTCCTCCTTTTGTCCAATTTCTTTGGGACTCTCTGAGCTTCCTGGGCTTCCTGAAAATGTATTTCCTTTGCCAGATTGGGGAAGTTCTTCTTCATTATTTTTTCAAATAAGTTTTCAAGTTCTTGTTCTTCCTATTCTTCTGGCACTCACGATTTGGTTGTTGGGGCATTTGAAGTTGTCCCAGAGGTTCCTAAGCCTTTCCTCATTTTTTTATTTTTGGAATTCTGGTCTTTTCATTCTGTTCCAGTTGGATGTTGATTTCTTTCTTTTGCTCCAAATTGTTGATTTGGGTCCCAGTTTCCTTCCCTTCACTGTTGGTTCCTTGTATGTTTCCTTTATTTCACTTTGTATAGCCTCCATTTCTTTCTTCATTTTTGTGACTGAGCTTAATCAAATCTGTGAGCACTCTGATTACAAGCGTTTTAAACTGTGCATCAGGTAGGTTGTCTATCCCTTTATCGCTTAGTTCTTTTTCTGGAGTTTTGATCTGTTCTTTCATTTGGGTCATATTTCTCTGTAATGGTGCACCTGTTACATGGCAAGGGGTGGAGGCTTAGGTATTTGCCAGGGTGAGGTAACCCTGTTTGCTGTGTTGTGGTGCTCTCTGTGGGGCAGGGGTCAGAGAGGGAACGATGCCACCTATTCAGCTCTAGTCCCACTTTCCATCACTTCCCATAAGCAGATTGTGCCCTTTCAGGTGCTGATTCACAGGTGGGCGGGTTTGTGTACATTTTAAGACCCTGTGGGTCTTTCTAACAAACTCTCCTGTGAGGCTGCGAGTTTCTCTTGCCACCACAAACCCCACAGATTTTTTTACAGCCTGGGGTTTTGAGTCTTTAGTTTCCTGCACTGAAACCCAGTGTTTAGCAGTCTGTCTCCCTCCCCCATTATTCCCCTGGGCTTGTCTGCCTGTGAATGTGGGACCGTCCGCTGGGTCCCTCTGCTGCTGCTTTGCCTCCCTGGTCCTCCAGCCACTGCCTTGCTACGTGTCCTCTCCATCCAGCTGCCCTTCTCCACCCCTCCTACCATCTGGTGAATGTTTCTTTAACTACTTGGTTGTTGGACTTCCATGCAAATGTTTTTCTGGCAGTTCTGGTTGTTCTTTCTTTTTTTAAATTGGTTGTTATCATTCTTTTCGTTGTGCAAGGAAACAAAGTGTTTCTGCCTACACCTCCATCTTGGCCAGAAGTAAAAATTGCCTTGTGACCTGCAATTGCACTGTTGGGATTATACACTAAGAATCTTGAAACACTAATTCAAAAGAAACTATGCACCCCAATGTTTAAAGCAGCACAATTTACAATAGCCAACTGCTCAAAGGAGCCTAGGTGCTCATCAGTAAATGAATGGATCAAAAAACTGAGGTACATTTACACAATGGAATGCTATGCAGTGGGAAGAAAGGACCTCCTACCCTTCATGACAGCATGGATGGAGCTGCAGAGCAGTATGCTAAGTGAAATAAGCCAGTCTGTGAAAGACAAATACCATATGATCTCACCTATAAGTGGAACCTAATAAACAAAACAAACAAGTGAGCAAAAGAGAACCAGGGGCATGGAAATAAAGAACAAAATGATAGTGACCAGAGGGGAGGGGGAAGGGGATAACAGGGGAAAGAAAGGGAAGATCAAGTCAAGGAACACGTATAAAGGACCCATGGACAAAGGCAATGGAGGACAGATTAAATGTGGAAGGTGCAGGGTGGGTAGGGCAGGGGAGAGTAATAGGGTAAAATGGGGACAACTGTAATTGAACAACAACAAAAAAGTGATTACAGTGTAGTTGCCACTGTGGCATTTGGGGTAAGGACTGAGGAAAGGGCCAAAGGGAAAATTCTGGGATTATATCTTTAAAAAAAAATCTGTACACAAGGATACATTTATTTATTTTAGAGAGAGAGGAGAGAGAGGGAGAAGAGAGAGAGGGAGAGAGAGAGAGAGTTTGATGTGAGAGAGAAATATTGATTGGTTGCATCCCATACAAGCCCTGAGCAGGGATCCTACCTGAAACCTAGGTATGTGCCCTGACTGAGAATTGATCCCACAATTTCTTGGTGAATGGGACAATGCTCCAACCAAGTAAACCGCCTGGCCAGGGCTGGGGTTGTATCTTGGAATGGGTTTGGTTACACAAACGTTTGTCAAAATCCAGCAAATGTACCCTTAAGATTTGTGCATCTCATTTAAAGTGAATTTTATATTAAAAGAGAAAGAACAACCACAGAATTGTAGTTAAGACATGCATGCTGCAGTAATTGGGAAGAAGTATGAGGTTGTTTCAATTTATGTTGAAATACATAAAAAATAGGTGAATAAATGGAGAAAGAAATGGATAAATATGTGACAAAACATGTATGTAACATGTTGATGGTCAAAAATTAATGATGATATATAATAGGCACTCTAAAATTCTTTCTACATCATTGTATATAGAAATTTTTTTTAAATGTCGGCAAAGAGATAAAATGTTAATTGTAGAATCTAGGTGGTGGATATATAGGTATTCGTACAATACTTTTTTGTGTTTTTGAGAATGTTCACAATAAAATGTTTAAAAGGCTATGCTGAGATACCTATTTATTTCCATCAGGTTGGCAAAAATCCAACAAGTTTTTCAACATTGTTATCAATGCTGTGGAGAAACAGTCACACTCATGCACTGCTGCTGGGAGTGTAAAATGGTGCAATGAAGAGGAATATAACAATATCTAGAGATGCACTTACCCTTCAATTCAGAAAATCCATTTTTATTTTCACTCTTCTACTATCACCCCTGTACCCATATGCAATAACATGTATGCAAGTTTATTCAATATGGGGTTACTTTTAATAAGGAAAAAAATGTCAACAAACTTAATCTAGTAACTAGTGACTGATAAAATAACTATGATATACCCAAGCAATTCAACATTAGTCAGCTATTTTTTTAAAAGACAAGATCTCTATGTACTCATGGAGTGATATCTAGTATATAATTTAAGTGAAATACGTAAAGTGGAAAAAGTCAAAAAGTCATACACTATCTTTTGAAAAAGGTTTGTATTTGTCTAAAGGATCACTATAAATAACTAAGTAAGTAACTAAAAATGGCTACATGAAGAATGGGGAAGAAAAGAGTGGATGGAGATGGGATAAAAAGAAGACTTCTCAGTGTTACTTTTACACATATATGATTGTATCATTTATTCAATGAAATAAAACACAAAAGATATCCATGAAGAATGAAAAAAAAGCAGTTGACAGATTAGCATCATAGATTTTTCAGTTAATTGGACTCATCACTCACAAACTTTCCCAACAGTTTCAATATCTATAAAATCTAAAAGCAAATTGAGAAGTAGCAACATCCTTCATACCTTTTGGTCCAGGTAGCCCATCCAATCCAGTGCGTCCTGGAGTGCCTGGAGGTCCTGGGAAACCACGATCTCCTTTTGGGCCAAGTGTTCCTTTGAAACCTGGAAGTCCTGGAGGCCCTGGTGGCCCAGGTAACCCAAACCCTGGTTCTCCCTGGAGCATACACATGACAAAACACAACAAAAACTCCAGTGACTTTCTCAGTACTGATTGTTTATCACAGATAATTCAAAGCAGAAAATACAAGGTAGAACTTTTTTCCCCCCGTGGGTGAGGAATTAGAACAATTAAATTAAAAGTAATTGGTATGTTGGAGAGAATACCAGGAAGGATAGGGAACAGGGCATAGTAAAACAAATTAAATAATTTGAAATGGTTTCAGGACAAGAAAGAGATAACTGACAGCATATAAGAGTAAACCGAAGTGAGGACATGTGATTATATACTGAGTATTAGATGATTATTTTTAATATGAGTAAGTATGGCATTGTTTTTTTTTTTATAAAGTTTCCACTTAGAGATGGTATTTATAGGTGAACTGGCATGATTTTGACATTTGAGTTAAAATATTTCAGCAAAGGAAGAAAGAACAGATAAAGTAAATGTGATAAAATTTTGATAATTTGAAATGTGAGTGATGGATACATGAAAGTTCATTGTATCATTCCTTTTACTTTTGTGCTTATTTGAAAATGTTTATAATAAAATAAGGACAATTAATAAATAAAGAAGTGGCTTTTCATGTGAGCTGGTGTCATGGTCAATTGTTCTTCCCATGGGAAAAAAAAAAAAACTTGTAATGATGAAAACACAGGAAGCTTAAATTAAGCACAGACAATACAAGGGTGGTCAGGCTAATTACATACTGCAGCAGTTTGCCAAAGGCTGACCAAAGAAAATTTTATTTATTTATTTAAAAATTGTTTTAAAGATTTTATTTATTTAGTTTTAGAGAGAGGGAAAGGGTGGAAGAAAGAGAGGGAGAGAAACATCAATGTGTGGTTGCCTCTCACATGCCCCCTACTAGGGACCCGGTCTGTAACCCAGGCATGTGCTCTGACTGGGAATCGAACAGGCAACCCTTTGGTTCACAGGCCAGTGCTCAATTCACTGAGCCACACCATCCAGGGCTCATTGTTTCTGTTATGTGCCCTGACTAGGGATTAAACCCACAACTTTGGTGTATTGGGGCAATGCTCTAACTGCGCTAGCTGGCCAGGGCTCCGGGAAATTTTAAATTAGCTAAAACACATTACAAGGAATGGAAAGTAACTCAAACAAATTCATCATTATCATCACCATCATCATCATCATATTAAAAATTGATACAAATTGATCATTTGTAGTATGTATTTGGGATGTAATTGGGACAGAGGGACATCATGGAAAGCTCTTGACATAATATTCAACAGCATTTCAACCAATCATCACAGACAGGCATAAACGGACATTAAATGGGATGGTGATACTATAAAGAAGCATAGGGGGAGACGATGATTGTATTCTTTTGTCTATATCTCAGCAAATAATCGGTCACTAAGAAACAGGTTCAAAAACTTTCTTTTTTTTGCTTCAGATATGACCTCTTGGACTATTAGAGACTGTTTTTGGTTAAAAACTTTCAAATGAAAATATAATCAGTTAAGTTTCTTCATATAGTGAAGACTTGGGATGATGATTAATTCAAAAGAGAGTTAAAACAAAGGAAGTTTGAATATTAGGTAGCATGATTCCTCCAAGCTTGTTTTTTCTCAGGATCACTGTTGCTATGCAGAGTCTTACGTGGGTCCATATAAATTTTTTAAATATTTCTTCTACTTCTGTGAAGTATGTCATTAGAATTTTGATATGAATTGTATTGAATCTATAGGTTGCTTAGGGTAGTATGGACATTTTAATGTTAATTGTTCCTATTGATGAACTCGGTATATGATTCCAGTTATTTGCATCTTCTCCAATTTCTTTCTTCAGTGTAATTTTAATTTTCCTAGTACAGGTCTTTATACAATTTATACAATTATAATTTTCCTAGGTCTTTACATCCTTGGTTAGGTTTATTCCTAGGTATTTTAATCTTATTGAAGCAATTATGAATGGGATTGTTTTCTTAATTTCCCTTTCTGTTAGTCCATTATTGTCATATAAAAATACAATTGATTTCTGGATATTAATTTTGCATCCTGCTACTTTGCTGAATTCATTTATCAGTTCTTGCAGTTTCTTGGTGGAATCTTTGGGGTTCTCTATGTATAGTATCATGTCATCTGAAAATAAAGGCAGTTTTACACCTTCCTTTCCAATTATTATAAGGCCACAGTAATCAAAAAAGCATGATACTGGCCTAAAAACAGACACATACATCAATGGAACAGAATTGAGAGCCCAGAAATAAACCAACACCTTTACAGTCAATGAATATTCAACAGAAGAAGCAAGCAGATACAATGGACTAAAGATGGTTTGTTCAATAAGTGGTGATGGGAAAATTGGACAGACACATGCAGAAAAATGAAACTAGACCACCTCCTTATACCAAACACAAGAATAAATTAAAAATGGATCAAAGACTTAAATGGTACAACCAAAACCATAAAAATCCTAGAAGAAAACATAGGCAGCAAAATCTCAGACATTGCTCATAGAAATTTTTATCGGATATATCTCCCCAAGCAAGGGAAACAAAGGAAAAAATAAACAAATGGGACTAAATCATACCAAAAAGTTTTTGCACAGCAAAGGAAATCATCAACAAAGTAAAAAGACCAACCACAGAATGGGAGAACATATTTGCGGATAGAGATGATAAGGGGTTAATATCCATATTTTTTTATAGTTCTACTTGAAATTTATTTTATTTTTTTATTGTTGTTCAATTACAGTTGTCCCAAATTTTCTCTCGTTGCTCTCTCCTGCCCCACCCACCACCATTCCCTTAGTGAGTCCCGACCCTGTTATCCATTATCATGGGTCCTTTATACATGATCTCAACACCAAAAAAAAAACAAACAAAAACACCCCAATTAAAAAATGGGCAAAGGACCGGAATAGATACTTCTCCAAAGAGGACATACAGATGTCTAACAGACATATGAAAAGATGCTCAATGTCACTAATCATCAGAGAAATGCAAGTTAAAAGCACAATGATATACTACCTCATACTTGTCAGAATGGCTATCATCAATAAATAAATAAACAAGTGCTGGCAAGGATGTGGAGAAAGGGGAACCTTTCTGCACTGTTGGTGGGAACGCAGACCGGTGTAGTTACTGTGGAAAGCAGTACAGAGATACCTCAATAAATTAAAAATGGAGTTCCAGCCAAGATGGAGGCATAGGTAGATACCCTTCGCTTCCTTGCACAACCAAAAGGAGGATAACAACCAATCTAAAATCAATAAACAACCAGTAGTGCCAGAAAATCAAACTGCATGGAACTCTGACAACAATGAAGTTAAATAAAAACTCAACCAGAACACCCAGACTGGTAGGCAAGATGGTGGACCGCATGGGCGGGACTGGATGAAGACAAAACTGAGACTCAGAGTTGATTGTGGACTACAGCGGTTGCTGCAGTGGGAGAAACTCCCAGTGTTACACTAAAGAGTTCATTGAAAAGTGGGATGGAGACGAGCTGGGGAGCTGCATTGTTCCTCCTCTGGCCCCTCCTCCACAGGCAGCACTGCAGCACAGCAAGGAGGGCTGCCCCGCCCTGGTGAATACCTAAGGCCCTGCATCCTTACAATGTAACAGGTGTATCGAGCCAAAGAAATATGGCCCAAATGAAAGGACGGAGCAAAATTTCAGAAAGAGAGCTAAACGATGAGGAGATATCCAGCCTATCTGACAGACAATTTAAAGTATGGTAATCAAAATGCTCACAGAACTGATTGAGCTTGGTTGAAAAATGAAAGATACCCAAAAGGAAATAAAGCAAAATATTCAGGGAACCAACAATGACAGGAAGAAAACCAGGACTCAAGTCAACAATTTGGAATAAAAGGAAGAAATAAACATCCAACAAGAACAGAATGACGAAACAAGAATTCAAAAATGTGAAGAGACTTATGAACCTCTGGGACAGCCTGAAACATTCCAATATTCGAATCATAGGGGTGTCAGAAGGAGAAGAACAACAGCAAGAAGTTGAAAACTTATTTGAACAAATAATGAAGGAGAACTTACCCAATCTGGCGAAGGAAAGAGACTTCCAGGAAGTCCAGGAAGCCCAGAGAGTTCCAAAGAAGTTGGACCCAAAGAGGAACACACCAAGGCACATCATCATTAAGTTACCCAATACTTAAGATAAAGAGAGAATCCTAAAAGCAGCAAGAGAAAAGGAGACAGTTACCTACAAAGGAGTTCCCATAAGACTGTCAGCTGATTTCTTAAAACAAACCTTTCAGGCAAGAAGGGGCTGGAAAGAAGTATTTGAAGTCATGAAAGGCAAGGACCTACATCCAAGATTACTGTCTCCAGCAAAGCTATCATTTAGAACAGAAGGGCAGATAAAGTGCTTCCCAGGTAAGGACAAGTTAAAGGAGTTCATCATCACCAAGCCATTATTACATGAAATGTTAAAGGGACTTATCTAAGAAAAAGAAGATCAAAAATATGAATAGTAAAATGACAACAAACTCCAACTATCAACAAAATGAACCTAAAAGAAAAGAAAAACAAAAGCTAAGCAAACAACTACAACAGGAATAGATTCAGAGAAATGGACATCACACAGAGGGATTTTAGTGGGGAGGGGGAAGGGAGGAATAGGGGGAAAAAGGTACAGGGAAGAAGAAGCATAATTAGTAGGCATAAAATAGATGGGGAAAGATAAAAATGGTATAGGAAACAGAACTCAAAGAAATTATATGTATAACCCATGGACATGAATTATGTGGGGGGTGGGGAATGATGAAGGGTTGGAGGGTGAAGGGCGGAGGGTAGAAAGGGGGAAAAATTGGGAAAACTGTAATAGCATAATCAATAAAAAATACTTTAAAAAATTAAAAATGGATCTGCCTTTTTACCCAGTAATCTCATTTCTGTGAATATATGCACAGGAACCCAAAACACTAATTTGAAAGAACATAAGCACCCCTGTGTTGATTGCAGCATTATTTACAATTGCCAAGATATGGAAGCAGCCCAAGTGTCCATCAATAGATGAGTGGATAAAACAACTAGGGGGCATTTACACAATGGAATACTACTTGGCCATAAAAATAGAAGAAAATTTTACCCTTTGCAACAGTATGAATGGACCTGGAGAATATTATGCTAAGTGAAAAAAGCCTGTCAGAAAAAGACAAATACCACAGGATTTCAGTCATATATGGAATCTACTGAACAAACTGAACTAATAAAGAAAATGAGGACAGACACATGGTGAGCAGATGACAGCTATAGAGGTGGCAGAAAGGTTACGGAGTGGAAGGATTACATAAAAAGGTAAAGGACTCACAGACATGGAAAACAGTGCGGTGATTTCTAGGGGTAGGGAATATAATGGGACTAAATAGTAATGGAAAAATATAATAAAGATTTTAAATAAACAAACAAACAAAGCAAAACAAAATAAAGGAACGTAGGAGAACTAGGAATGTGGGAAAGAATAAACTAAAATGTCCTAGACCTGCCCTGAACACTATGGTTCATTTGGTTGGGTATCATCCTGCAGAATGAAAGGCTGCCAGTTCAATTTCTGGTCAGGGCACATGCCTGGGTTGCAGGTTCAGTCCCTTGTTGGGGTGAGAGGCAACCTATTGATGTCTCTCTCTCACATTAATGTTTTTCTCCCTCTCTTACTCCCTCCATTTCCCTCTCTCTAAAAATAAATACATGAAATCTTTAAGAAATATGAAACTGTCCCTGACCTTTGGTCCTTGAAAGCCTGGTGGCCCAGAAGGGCCTTCTAGACCCATTCTTCCAGGTGTACCAGGTGCTCCTGGAGGTCCTGGAATTCCAGGAAAACCTGAAAAATGATAAGTCATTTTTAATCTCCAAATAGAAGATACTCTAAGAAAGATACCCAAATTCTCAAACCAACATTTCTAGCCTATCCAATCAGGCTTAGTGACTACAGTAAGATGTTAAAACCACAATGACATTTTGGATGATGACTAAGGATGAAGCCTTACAGATACTTGATAGTCCTTCTCAATCACCTTATGGTCCTTCTCATTTTCACATAGAGCTAACTTGTGTGGAAGATATGCTCTTCTAAAGGGGAGTGAGGACTATTATGAGGTAAAACTGAATATAAGGAATGAATCTCACACAAAAATGCAGAAAATATTTTCTGCTTACATTGGGACATAGTGTAATAAAAGGTCTACCATGTAATTCTGGAAATGAACTAAAAACAATTGCAGATATTACATACATATACACAAAACAATAAAATCTGACTCTAAGTCATTTAATATAAGTGAGTAAGGACATATTAAGCACTATTCTCAGACCAATGCACACTCTTGACGGTAATGAGAATAAATTTTGTGAGGAATAAAGCAGAACTGAAGCAATAGGTTTAAAAAATTTTAGGACATCAAGAAAATATGATTTAGAATAAAACATTATTTGGTCACATGTGTGCAATGAATCTGTTTTCTGTTTAATGTAATCCATTTATTTAACAAATATCTATTGAATGCTTACTATGTTCCAGGAACTGTTCTAAACCCTGAAAATACAACAATAAACACAAAAGAAAATAATTACTGTGATTTTTATAGCTTAAAAATCATTTTTGCATATCTATAACTTATTTTCTTGCCTGGACAATTTTAGATAAGAAAATGAAATTATAGTGCATGATGCTGTTACTTTTCATTTATATTCTTTACAGTATATAGAAAAAGGGTACAATTAATATATTTTATTTGTTGAATGAACTATATCAAGAAATAATGCCATACTAAGCAGCTAACCTACCCTGCCTGCTACCCAACCCTACATACCTTTGGGACCAGGTGGTCCAGGAAGCCCTATTCCAGGAATACCTGGTTCTCCTTTGGTACCTGGTATTCCTGGCAAACCCGGCTGGCCTGGGAGTCCAGGGTCACCTAAGAAGAGAAGCAACAGTTTTTTGAAAGGGAAACTTTTAAATAAAAAAAACCACTAAGAGGTGAAATTGTGGTCAAATAAATTTCTCACATACCTTGAGGACCTACTCCACCATCCCTGCCTGGCATACCAGGCAGACCAGGCTTTCCTGGCCGGGTTATGGTCCGACCTGGATCACCTTTAGGACCTAAGAACACACAGGAATCAATAGCAAATAAGTGTTCTCTTGACTAAAGATCTCTTTTAATTGAAAACAAAAAAGAAAGCATAATCTTTTAAAAGTGCAATCTAACAAAAATCTACAAGAAAAACAATCCCATATTATATATTCTAGGAAGATACCAACTAGGAGGATGAAATTTCAAAAAGACAAAGTAGATGATAGCTTTAAAAGCTAAGGTGACTAAATATTAATGGGAAAAGTACAATAAAAATAAAGAAAGAAAATAAATAAAAGGTGATGAAAAGCCAAAAAAAAAAGGTTCCATTATTGAAGATGGCATCTATAAAAACTTTTTAAAATATAAGCCAAAAGAACCTTAAAAAAATCAAACTGTAGTAAACAAGAAAAACACTTCTTTTTGGTAAAGTAATGGTACCTTAAGATTTTATGTGTGCAAAGTCCAAGTACATGTTTTTCTCATTAATTGAATTAAGAACTTAAAATAGGCTTAGGACAAAGTAGAGTTTCTTAAACATGAAATAAAAAGCACTAACCATGACAGAAAAGTCTGATAAATTTGAATACATTCAAATTGATTCCTGTCCATTAAAGATGCCATACAGAGAGTAAAAAATGGCAAGCCTTGGTAAGTGAAAATTTTGCAATATAAATAGCTAACAAAGAACTAATATAATAGAATATACAGGGCAGGGCAAAAATCAGTTTACAGTTCTGAGTATGTGAAACACAGAGTTTATTCTTGTATTATTTATTAATTATTATATTATTTTCCATATGAACTGTAAACTTACTTTTGCCTCACTCTGTATGTAATGTATATGTATGTGTGTGTGATATATATAATCTTCTATGTCAATACGAAGTAGATTCAATCCAATAGAAAAAATGGTCAAAACACTTGAATAGGCATTTCATACAAGGAAATTAACATGGTCAGTAGACATATGAAAAGGTGCTAAACTTAATGTACTTAGAGAAAGGGAAAATAAACTGCCATGAGATATACGGCACTTCAACAGACTGGCAACAATATAAAAGTCTGACAATGCAAAATGTTTATGAGGATACAGAACAGTAAGCAATCTCCAATAATTCTGATGGGAGTATAAACTCATGTTATTGCTCTGGATATAGTTTGGAATTATCAAGTAAAACTTAAGATGCATTTATTGTATGTCTTGAAAATGCTAATCTTAAATATATAGCCTAGTCCAGGGACTGGCAAATTGTTTCTATAAAGGACCAGACAGTAAATACTTTATGTTTTGTGGGCCACCATGATCTCTGTCACAACTGCTCAACACTGTGATACAGTGACAGTCAATAGTGAATAGTTTTGTTGAAATAAAACTTTCATTCATGACAAAAAGTGTTGGTCAGTTTTATTCCACAGGCTGTAGTTTGCTGAGCCCCAGAGAAGTATGTGCATATGTACAGCAGGGTATATATACAAGAATGTACATAGAAGCATTAATCAGAATAGGCCTGAAGTATAAAATACCCAATTGTCCATTAACAACAGAAGGGATAAATCAACTGTGATACATGCACATACAATAGGATACTAAACAGCAATGAAAATGAATACACGATAGCTATACAAAGAGTAAACATTAAGGATACCTATGATTCCATCAATATGAATTTCAAAAAGAAGCTTAAAGTACTCTGTTTAGGAATGCATAGCTAGATAACAGTAGGGGGTAAATGGAAGGAAATTATGCAAAAGTCAGGGCAGTGGTTACTCTTGGAGAAATGGAAGGAGATTATGGTCAGGAAAGGACAGAGAGGAATTTGGGGGTTTCTAGGATGCTAGCAATGTTCTGTTTCTTGATGTCTATGGTAGTTACATGTGTTTCTCCAATATCATCATTACTTGTTAAACTTTGCATTATGTATCATGTACTTCAAAACAACAAAAGCAACAAAAAACTTCAGAAAAAAATCTAAAGAGGAAACCTCCCATAAAAACCATACACATATTGTGTTCCCATGCTACGGAGCGCTGAAAAGCCCAAATACAAATGTCCAGGGAAACACATCTCTCGTTAAGGGAAGCCAAGAGTGGCCAAAGATAATACGTTTCTGCTTTTAAGCACCAAATTGAAAACAAAACAAATGTAGTAAACTCACCTGGTATTCCTGGCTGGCCTGGATTTCCCACCACACCTTTTATGCCTTTTTCACCTACTGGGCCTGGAGAGCCAATACCAAGAGGGCCCATAGGCCCCCTATTCCCTGGGAGACCTGGCAAACCTGGGTTCCCAGGGGGACCTCTTTCACCCTTAAAAGCAATTCCACCCTGAAAAGGGAAAAGTTTAATACAGAAACATAGATATAACAGCTCTCTGGAGGTTGGTATTACTGAATACAAGTAGAAAAATGATACAGACACAAACAGTTGTTAGAAGCTGTATAAATGTGTATTATGGAACAGTATGTGTGATCACTCCATTTATTCATTTCTTCAACAAATATTTTTGAGTTCCTCCTATGTGTCAGGTGCTAGTGTTACAAAGAATAAAAACAGGAAAAAACTCTGCCATAATGAAGTTTATATTCTAGTATAAGTCAAGAAGTTTACAGTCTAGTTGATATTTTATATAAATATAACTTTCCATATAAATATTCTGGACTGTGTGTTGTACACAAAGTAAGACACTGTTCATTTGTGTTCAACCTTTAGGCTCCATGAACCATTTCACATGGCCATCCACTCACATGAATCTCTAAACTTACTATATATAAAAGCCAAATTAGGCTTCTGCTGTTATGTCTAAATAAACCCAGACAAGGATGTGTGGGGCAAGAGAAGGGGAACCTTACAGTAACCCACAGTATCTTAACCTTCTGCTCAGAAATTTATAGCCAATATTACTTAGTATAGAAATGGGTTAAAAAGAAGGAATTTATGAAACAACTGAGGGAAAGCAGTGGTAAAGAAACCCTAAAGGGTCAATAACAATGTAACATTTCTATATATTAATCATTTTCTTTAAGCATTGATTAGGTATTCATGCCGGCAACAGGCACATACTAGGAAACATACCTAAGTAACATTTTGACATTAGAAAAGCAAAGATACCAAACCAACTCACAGGTTCTCCTTTGGGGCCAGGTAGCCCTGGCAATCCATCTTGTCCAGGGGTGCCAGGTAAACCAGGGAGACCTGGAGGTCCAGGGAAACCCAACTGTCCTTTATCACCTTTCATTCCTGGAAAAGTGAGGATGTCACCAGGTTCTCCTTTAGGTCCAGGAAAGCCTGGAGCACCTGGAGCTCCTGGTATGCCCTGAAGGGGGGGAAAAAAAGAAAGAATGGGGGAAAAAAAGAAAGAATGGGGAAAAGAGAAAGAGAAAATCACTTTCTCTTTTTCTAAAACTCTCCTCTCTCCAGTTTGCCCCATCAACACACCCATAGCATTTAGTGTAAAAAGCTATGAATCAAAAGAGCTATGTGAGTCACGGAGTGTCAAGGAATCAAATAAATTAAATTTAATAGAAAAACCAAATTTATTTAATATGTACACACAAGTGAAAATCAAAGTATAAATAGGTTTCTTCAAGTCCTTTTGTTCTATAATATGCTGAAAACTTACTCTTAGTCCTTTGGGACCAGCTGCGCCAGTGTGTCCTTTTTCACCCTTCTGTCCAGGAAAACCAAGAGACCCTAAGACACACACACATACACACACAGTAATGTGAGCTTTGAAGTTGAATCCCTGACAAAGTATACAAAAATAAGCAAGTGAGGAAGTCCAGTTTTAAAATAAGAACCCCATTCAACCCCATTAAAGGGTCACATTTTTGTTTTCTGATTTTATGCTCTCAAAACAAAGAAATTGTCCTTCCTTTTATGTAAATCGAACATTTCATGTTACATACGATATTGTAGTCTCAGGTATTTCCAACCCCAAATCCTCTCAAGAGCTCACAGCTACCAAGTACTGTGTACAGAGCTCCTTCGACTATCACAAGGACAAAGTCTGAATATTTTTCTTTGTTCTGACTTAAACAATTTTCCTAGATACTTACCAGTCTTTTCTTCGGTTTGCCACTCCCTAACATTGGGTTTATGGGAAATGTTTCGTACTCAACCACTGGAGGAAATATTACTAAAGCAGTCATTCTCCAAATGGGTCCCTAAAAGAGTTGCATCAGCATCACCTGAGTACTGGTTAAAGATGATAGTTCTTGGCCCCTCACTCCAGATCTACCAAATCAGAACATTTGGGGGTAAGACCCAGAAATCTGGACTTTAACAAGCCTTCCAGGTAATTCTGATGCATTCCCAAGTTTAAGAACCACTAGACTGGAGTTATAAGGCTAGATTATTAAATTCCGGTGGCAGCTATAAGACTTGCTCAAAATCTATTTCCAATTGCTAAATGAATTGTTTTCCTTGGAAGACACACTAGACAGAAAGATAAGTGATCTGGTGTCTATTCTAAGCCCTAACACAGATTTAAAGTGTGATTTCAAGATATTATAGTATTGAGGTATCCCAAGAGACAGCTGAGTAAGACTTGTGGGTCAGATGGATATCAAATTTGGTTTCAATTGGTTAGAAATTGCTGGTAGCTTCAGAAATTAGAAACAAGAGCATAACTTATTTCATAACATAAATGTTACACAGGCATTTCATATTTATTTATTAATATGAGTGATTACTTATAAAATAAGAAACTGGCATTACTCTAAAGCTGCAAGCTCACTAAAAGCTAGCCAAGGATTAGTTTAAAAGTTTGCCCTGGGGCAAGATGGTTTACCTGGAGGACCTGGAAGACCTGGCAAACCAGGTTGACCTGGAGGCCCTGAAATACCAGCTCCAATACAGTTGAAGCAGGTGTCACCTTTGTCACCTAGAGAAAACCATATGAAAAAAAATTTACTCATCTACCTTGTTTAGATAGGTTCTAAAGAAGTTAGCACTAATGTACAACATTCCCACCGAACACTGTAGATACAGAAGTCTACATCTCAAATCAATCTATTTGATAAATATTTATTGAGTGCCAACTGTGTGCCAAGCATTGTTCTAGGTGTTTGTGACACACTGATAAACAAATCAGAGAAAAATCCATGTCTTCATGGTACTCACAACACAGCAGGGGAAAAGGATAATAAAAAATAAAGGTAACAAATCATAAATTATTTATATATATGTATGTGAGGTCTGTCTGGAAAAAGTCCAGCCATTGTTAATAAAACAAGAATAGTTTGTGCAACATCAATGTAACCTGGCAGCCAAGGAGAATGGACTGGAATGTGCCTGTATGAACAATGACGACTTTACTATACTAGTCAGTGGGGGTGGTTGACACTGTTGAGTAAGCATGTGTGGCTGTCACATTTGAAATGACTGAGTGAAAACAGCAACAAATCTGCATCAAATTTTACATTAACTTTGAACATTTCTCCACGGAAACTGTTCGAATGATTCAGAAGGCCAAGCAATGGGCAGCTGGTGATTCGCAACTTCAACATGACAGTGTGCCCGCTCTCATGCAGAGTTTTTTGCAAAACATCGAATCACGCAGGTGACTCAGACCCCTACAGCCCACATTTGGTGCTCTGTGACTTCCGGCTTTTCCCAAAACTAAAATCACCTTTGAAAGGGAAGAGATTTCAGACCGTTGATGAGATTCAGGAAAATACAACAGGGCAGCTGAGGCGATTGGGAAAACCGTGTGAGGTCCCAAGGTGCCTACTTTGAAGGGGACTGAGATGTCATTGTTCTATGTACAATGTTTCTTGTACCTTGTCTCTTCTATAAATGTCTCTGTTTTTCATTTTACATGGCTGGATACCTTCTGGACAGACCCCTTATATCAAAAGTATTATATTTATAGGGAAAATATAGAGCTGAATAACAGGACCGGATATAGGATATACTGGGGATGGTTGGCAGGTTTCAATTTTATATAGGGTGGTCAGGATAGATCTCATTGAGAAGATAATGCAAAATAAAAATATTAAAGGATGTAGAACATATACAACAAGTATAGAGTATTTCAGGCAACAAGAATAACCATATTTGGCATATACAAGGAACATCAGTGAGACTATATTGTTGGAGTAGAGTGAGAAAGGGGAACCAGGAAAGACAGTTAACAGGTTGTAACTAGTGGTGTATCATAAAACATTACATAGACCTCCCTAAATGCTGTGGCTTTTACTGTGAGTGAAATAAGAATCTAATGGATTTAAAAAGAAAAGCAGCATGATATACCTTAAGTTTTAAAAAGAATGAGTCTGGCTTGGTGAAGATGGTGATGAGGTAGGTGGGAGAGGAGCCCAGTTCTCCCTGTGCCCAGCTGGAACACCAAGCCAATCTTCTGAGGAACAGAGTGAACAGCCAGTGGAATCCCAGCTTATATGAAGTTTGGAGGCAAAAAATTGCAGAGGATGTTGAAAAACAGGTGGTGAGGAGAGTGTGCTGGGACAGTAAGGTCCCTGGGATCTGCGCCAGGACCAAGGTTGCTGTGCCCCTGGCCTGGCATGTGCCGCAGGATACCTGGAGGAAAGTTAGATCTCCAGCTCCCTCCCCTTCCAGAGCAGGGAGGGCAGCCTGGGCACCAGAAGGGACCTGGATCCTGGAAGTCCCTGGGGGGAATAGAGATAAAGTGGGAGACACACAGAGACAGTACACATTCGCTGGGACTGTGGATGCTGGCATCAGAGAAGTTGGGGTGCTGGGCAACACCTGGAAAAGGGAGGAGCTGCGCCATGTCAGACCCTGACTCGCATAATCTCCAGACTGGTTGGAAAGTTGGGCTGTGTGAAAAGCCTTGGGCTTGTTGCGAACTGCGGGCAGCTGCTTTGTAAGGAACTCTCCAGCAGCTGCTGGCATGCCCTGCGGGATATTTCAGATGCCGGAGCCCAGAGTGAGCGGCTGAGGGGAACCGTGAGCCCCGCTTATCTCGGGCTCCATGACTGAGATTGACTCACGCTGTGAGGAACTGAGTGGCTGATTTGAGCCTGGCAGCTCACAGAAGACCTGGGCTGGAGGCCTGGAAACTGTGAATATTGAGACCCAGACGTGGTCCCCATCCTCTCAGAACCAAAGGAAACTTGAACAGACACGTCTCTGAGGAGGACATACAGAGAGTCCAGAGACATATGAAAAGATGCTCAGTATCGCTAGCTATCAGAGAGATGCAAATTAAAACCACAATGAGATACCACCTCACACTGTTGAGTATGGCCATCATAAACAAATCAACAAACAAGTGTTGGAGACATTGTGGAGAAAAGGGAACCCTAGTGCACTGTTGGTGGGATTGCAGACTTGTGCAATTACTATGGAAAACAGTATGGAATTTCCTCAGAAAACTAAAAATGGATCTGCCTTTTGACCCAGCAATTCCACTGCTAGGATTATATCCTAAGAACCCTGAAACACCAATCCAAAAGAACCTAGGCACTCCAATGTTCATAGCAGCACAATTTACAATAGCCAAGTGCCAGAAGCAACCTAGGTGCCTATCAGTAAATGAATGGATCAAAAAAGTATGGTACATTTACACAATGGAATTCTACGCAGCAGAAAGAAAGAAGGAGCTCCTACCCTTTGCGACAGCATGGATGGAACTGGAAAGCATTATGCTAAGCAAAATAAGCCAGGCGGTGAAAGACAAATATCATATGATCTCACCTTTAACAGAAACCTAATCAACAAAAACAAACAAGCAAACAAAATATAAACAAAGACACTGAAATTGAGAAAAGGCTGTCAGTGACCAGAGGGGAGAGGGGAGGGAATTTCAGGGGAAAAGGGTTGAAGGGTTTGTAGGAACAATTATAAAGGACACATGTACAATAACAGGGGGTGGGGTGGGGTGGTGGAAATGGGAGGGAGGTGGGGAGGGCTGGGGGTTAGGCTGGGGTGGGGGGAAAAGGCAGAGAACTATACCTGAATAACAATAAAATTAGAGGAAAAAACAACAAAACAAACAAAAACAACAACAACAAAAGAACCAAAGGAAGACAGTAAAGCGAATCCTAGCCACCCTCTTCCTGTGGAATTTAGGAAGACCAACAGAAATCGCTGAACAGGTTTAAAGTCAACAGGAGACTTATTATTATCTTTTTTTCCTCTTTGGCTCCTCTCTCTCTTTTTTTTACTTTTTTTTTTCTGCCACCGAGTGGGACAATTAGACATGGAGTTACAAATGGTCCAGATATAGATCAAAAGGGGAAGCACAAGGCTAACCCCCAAAACTGAGACACTGAGACAAATGTCACTTTGCTATCCCACAGACCTGGCATTTTATTGTGTATTTGTATTATCTCATCATTATTTTTACCACTTTTATTTTATTAGTATTTTTTAATTTCTCTTCCTTATGTTTACTTTTCCTCGCTGTGTTTCCCTGTTTAATTGCATTGTTTGACTGGTTTTCCTTATTCTCTCTTCATTGTACTTTAATTTTCCTTCTTTCACTTGACCTGTGTTCCAAAAACACAGAACCTTCGATCAGGTACTTTCTATTGTAGTTATCCAAATCATATATTCTTGTCATATTATTGTTGTTCCAGTACTATTGTAAATAATTGTTATTCCATACAACTGTACATACTACACAGCAACCCTCCATGATCTTGGACCATTTCACTTTAATCCTGGCCATTATTATTGTGGTTAACTCTATTCTCTCTCACACTACACCTACTTTCTTTTCTTTAATCTCACTATATCTCATCATCTAACCTTGCACAAGCACTCTATTTTCTAGATTCAGCTCACAATCATCCTCCCCTCCAACAGGAGTTTTATCTTTCACCTTTTATAGAAAGTGGCTAGTTGGGTGAAATATGACCGTTAACACTATACATATCCAAAGAGTCTCCTATCACTTCCCTACTTGCTGGTACATTAAATCCCATAACACTCTCCTGCTGTCTTAATCCATTTTGCCCACCCCCTAACACTGATCACATACAAGAATAGGTGGGACCTGCGTACATCAGTACACCTGTTGGAGGAAAAACCCACCAACAAAAGGACCACCAAAAGGTAAAATCACAAGTACAACAACAGAGCCCACACAAACAGAAGAAAGGGCAAACCTATAGCATCCAGACAAGAAGGTTGGAGACCACACCAGTATAACTCAAAGAATTCATAACAAAGAAGTTCACCCGACAAAGACAGCAAGCAAACCAAAACATCAGGAAGGGCAGAAACAAACAAAAAGAGTGCACTAAAATCAGGACACAAAAAACCCCCCATGAAATCAAAACAAATGGAAGACTCCCCCCTAAAAGAGCTAAACAAAATGGAGGTAACCAAGCAGTCAGATACAGAATTCAAACTAATGGTTATAAGGATGCTCAAGGAACTCACAGAAAACTACAAGGAACTGAAAGAGAACTACATCAGCATGAGAAAAGAAATAGAATCTATAAACAGAAACCAAGAAGAAATGAACAATAAAATCTCAAATAAAAAACACATTAGAAGGAATTACAAGCAGGCTGGATGAAACAGAGGATCAAATCAGCCAGTTGGAGGACCAGATAGAAAAAAACACCCAGAGAGAGCAAGAAAAGAAAAAGAGACTCAGAAAGAATGAAGAGGTGGTAAGTGAGCTTCAAGACAACATGAAACAACAATATCCGTATAATAGGGATACCAGAATGAGAAGAAGAAGATGAAGGGATAGAAAACTTGTTTGAAAGAGTAATGATGGAAAACTTCCCTAATTTGATGAGAGAAAAAGTCACTAAAATTCAGGAAACACAGTGAGTCCCAATCAAGACGAACCTAAATAGACTCACTTCAACACATATCATAATTAAAATGGCAAAATTCCAAGACAAAGAGAGAGTCTTAAAAGCAGCAAGAGAGAAACAGGAAGTAACATACAAGGGAGCCCCAATAAGGCTAGCAGCTGACTTCTCAATGGAAAGGCACCAGCCAGAAGAGAATAGCAAGAAATATTCCAAGTATCAAAAGCCAGAGGACTGCAACCAAGATTACTCTACCCAGCAAGGCTTTCAATCAAGATGTAAAGCCAAAAAAGGAGCTTCCCAGACAAAACAAGTCTAAAAGAATACAACTCCACCAAACCAGATCTGCAACAGATGCTAAATGGACTACTTTAAGGAAAGGAAGGAAGAGAGAGAGAGACAGAGAGAGAGAGAGAGAGACAGACAGACAGACAGAGAGAGAGAGAGAGAGAGAGGGGAACACAGGTACAAAACAATGGCATTGAATAAGTATCTATCAATAACACCCTTAAATATAAAGACAGTAAATACTCAAATCAAAAGACATAGAAGAGCTGAATAGATAAGAAAGCATGACCCACACATATGCTGCCTACTAGAGACGCACCTCAGAACAAAAGACCTACACAGACTGAAAGTGAAGGGCTGGAAACAAATACTCCAAGCAAACGGACAGGGGAAAAAAAAAAGCTAAGGGGAAAAAAAAAACCCTCATATCAGACAAAATAGACTTCAAAAAAAGGGCCATAAAAAGACATGCAGAAGGTCACTTCAGAATACTAAAGTGAAGAATCCATTAAGATGACATAAACATTGTAAATACATATGCACCCCATATAGGATTACCCAAATACATAAAGAAAATGTTGGAGGAATTAAACAAAGCCATTTATAGCAACACAATTATAGTAGGGGATTTCAACACCCAACGGTCAAAAATGGATAGAACCTCCCAACAAAATATCAACCAAGATATTGTGGCATTGATCAATGTCCTAGATGACAGAGACTTAACTGATATATACAGAGCCTTACATCACAAAAAAGCAAAATACACATTCTTTACAAATGTACATGGAACATTTTCAAAGATAGACTATGTTAGGTCACAAAACAAGCCTCAAACAAATTCAAGAAAATCGAAACCATACAAAGTGCTTTTATCTTTTCTTTTTAAATTAAAAAAAAATTATTTCATTGTTAGCTTTGCACAGTGGCAGTATCGTAGCCAATGAGGTTTATCTCAGGTGCAGTTATTACTAATTGAAAACTTTTCCTAAAAATTAATTTATTGTTGTTCAATTACAGTTGTCTGCATTTTCTCCCCATGCCTCCATCCCACCCCAGCCAAACCCACTTCCTTCCTTTGCTTCCACCATCCCCCTTGGTTTTGTCCATGTGTTCTTTATAGTAGACCCTAAAAACCCTTCTACCCACTGTCCCCTCCCCACTCCCCCCTGACCATTGTTAGATTGTTCTTAACTTCAATGTCTCTGGTTATATTTTGTTTGCTTTTTTCTTCTGTTGATTATGTTCCAGTTAAAGGTGAGATCATATGGTATTTGTCCCTTACTGCCTTGCTTATTTCACTTAGCATAATGCTCTCCAGTTCTATCCACGCTGTTGCAAAGGGCATAAGCTCATTCTTTCTCTCTGCTGCTACTGTGTAAATATACAATAGTTTTTTGATCCACTCATTTGCTGATGGGCACTTAGGCTGCTTCCAGCTCTTGGCTATTGTAAATTTTGCTATGAACATTGGGGTGCATAGGTTCTTTTGGATTGGTGTTTCAGGGCTTTTAGGGTATAATAGCTGCAGTGGAATTGCTGTCTTAAAAGGCAGTACCATTTTTAGTTTTCTGAGGACATTCCATACTGTTTTCCACAGTGGCCGTACCAGTCTGCATTCCCACCAACATTACACTAGGGTTCCCTTTTCTCTGCATCCTCTGCAACACTTATTTCTTTATATTGGCCACTCTGACTGGTGTGAGAAGGTACCTAATTGTGGTTTTAATTTGCATCTCTCCAACAGCTAGTGATGCTGAGCATCTTTTCATATGTCTCTGGGCCCTATGTATGTCTTCCTTGGAGAAGTGTCTGTTCAAGTCCTTTGCCCATTTTTTAATTGGGTTGTTTGTCTTCCTGGAGTGGAGTCGTGTGAATTCTTTATATATTTTGGAGATCAGGCCCTTGTCTGAGGTATCATTGGCAATTATGTTTTCAAATGCTGTTGGTTCTCTTTGTATTTTAATGCTGTTTTCTTTAGCCATGCAGATGCTTTTTATTTTGATGAGGTCCCGTTTGTTTATTCTTTCCTTTATGTCCCTTGCTTTAGGGTACATGTATGTGAGGATGTTGCTCTGTGGAATGTCTGAGATTTTCCTGCTAATGTTTTCCTCTAGAACTTTTATAGTGTTACAACTTTTATTTAAGTCTTTTAATCACCTTGAATTTATTTTTGTGCATGGAGTAAGTTGGTGATTGAGTTTCATTTTTTTGCACGTAGCTGTCCAAATCTCCCAGCACCATTTGTTGAAGAGGCTATTTTTGCTCTATTTTATGCTCCTGCCACCTTTGTCAAATATTAATTGACCATAGAGACTTGGGTTTCTTTCTGGGCTCTCTGTTCTGTTCCATTGCTCTATGTGGCTGTTTTCATGCCAGTATCAGGCTGTTTTGATTACAGTGGCCTGGTAGCACTGTTTGACATCATGTATTGTGATCACTCTTGCTTTGTTCTTTTTTTGTCAAAATCGCTGCAGCTATTTGGGGTCGTTTATGGTTCCATATGAATTTCTGAAATGTTTGTTCTATATCTGTGAAATGTGTCATGGGTACTCTAATAGGGATTGCATTGAATTTATAAATTGCTTTGGGTAGTATGGCCATTTTCATGATGTTAATTCTTCCAATCCATGAGCATGGTACATGCTTCCATTTGTTTGTGTCTTCCTTACTTTCTTTCTCCATTGTTGTTCAGTTTTCTGAGTACAGGTCTTTCACCTCCTTGGTTAGGTTTATTCCTAGGTACTTTATTTTTCTTATGGCTATTTCAAATGGGAGTTTTTCCCCTGATTTCTGTTTCTGATGTTTCATCGTTGGTATACAGGAATGCCTTTGATTTCTGAATATTGACTTTGCCTCCAGCTGTTTTGCCAAATCCATTTATTAGGTCAAGTAGTTTTTTGGTGAAGTCTATAGGATTTTCTATGTACATTATCATGTCAGAGGCAAACAATGACTGTTTCCTTTCCTCCTTTCCAATTTGGATGCCTTTTGTTTCTTTTTCTTGTCTGATTGCTGTGGCTAGGACTTCCAATACTATGTCGAATAGGAGTGGTGAGAGAGGGCATTCTTGACTTGTTACTGATCTTAGTGGGAAACTTCTAAGTTTTTGTCCATTGAGTATGATGTTGACTGTAGGTATCTCATATATGGCTTTCATTATGTTGAGGAATGCTTCCTGTATTCCCACTTTGCTGAGTGTTTTTATCATAAATGAGTCCTGTACCTTGTCAAATGCTTTTTCTGCATCTATTGATATGATCATGTGATTTTTGTCTTTGCAGTTATTGAAGTGATGTATTATGTTTATTGATTTGCGAATATTGTACCATCCTTGCATCCCTGGGATGAATCCCACTTGGTCATGTTGTATGATCTTATTAATGTACTGCTGGATGCGGTTTGCCAATATTTTGTTGAGGATTTTAGCATCTATGTTCATCAGCAATATTGCCCTGAAGTTTTCTTTCTTTGTTGTGTCTTTATTGGGTTTTGGGATTAGGATGATGTTGGCTTCATGAAAAGAGGTGGGACTCTTCCATCTTCTTCATTTTTTAAAAATAATCTGTGGAGGATGGGGGTTAGCTCTCCATTAAATGCTGTGTAGAATTCTCCTGTGAAACCATCTGGTCCAGGGCTTTTGAGTGTTGGAAGCTTTTTGATTCCTGTTTCAATTTCATCAGGTGCTATTGGTGTGTTTACGTTTTCTGCTTCTTCTTCATTGAGTTTTGGAAGGTTATATTTTTCCAGAAATTTGTCCGTTTTACCTAGGGTTTCACATTTCTTGGCATATATTCTTCATAGTACTTTCTTACAATCCTTTGTATTTCAGTGGTATGAGTTGTAGTGTCTCCTCTTTCATTTCTGATTGTATTTATTTGGATCCTCTCTTTTTTTTCTTGACAAACCTGCTTAAAGGGTTGTTGATTTTATCTTTTCAGAGAAACTGCTCCGGGATTCATTGATCCTTACAATTGTGCTTTTAGACTGTAGGTCATTTAATTCTCCTGTGATATTGGATATTTCCTTCCTTGTGTTTACTCTGGGTAGTCTTTGTTTTTGTTCCTTGAGTTCTTGTAGGTGTAGGGTTAGGTTGTTTATTAGAAATGTTTCTATTCTTTTAGGTATGCCTGTATCACTATGAACTTCCCTGTCTGGACTGCCTTTGCTGTGTCCCATAGGTTTAGAACTGCTGTGAGTTCATTTTCTTTTCTTTCCAGAAACTTTTTGATTTCTTCCTTAATATCATTCTTGACCCATTCATTGTTTAATAGCATGCAATTAACTCTCCATGATTTTGAGTGTTTTGGGTTTTTTTCCTTTATGTTTGTTTCTACTTTCAGTCCCTTGTGTTCAGAGAAAATGCTTGGTATGATTTCAAATTTCCCGAACTTGTTGAGGACTGTTTTGTGTTCTATCATGTGGTCTATCTTTGAAAATATTCCATGTGCATTTGAAAAGAATGTGTATTTTGCTTCTTTGGGATGAGAGGCTCTATATATGTCAGTTAAGACCATTTCATCTAGGGCATCGTTCAATGCCACCATATCTTTGTTGACATTTTGTTTGAAAGATCTGTCCATCTTTGACAGTGAGGTGTTAAAATCCCCTACTATAATTCTGTTGCTGTCAATATATTTCTTGAAGTCCTCCAAGGTTTTCTTTATGTATTTGGGTGCTCTTATGTTGGGTGCATATGTATTTACAATGTTTATGTCTTCTTGGTGGATTCTTCCCTTGAGTATTATGAAGTGACCTCCAGCGTCTATCTTTATGGCCCTCATTTTGAAGTATTTCTACCCTGGCTTTCCTTTTTCCCTATCCATTGGCTTGGAAAATTTTTCTCCAACCCTTCATTTTCAGTCTGTGTAGGTCTTTTGCTCTGAGATGGGTCTCTTGTAGGCTGCATATGTGAGGGTCATGCTCTCTTATCCATTCTGTTATTCTATGTCTTTTGACTGAAGCATTTAATCCATTTACATTTAAGGTTATTATTGATAGGTACTTATTCATTGGCATTTTTTGTACCTGTGTTCCTCCCTCTGTCTCTCGCCCCCACTTCCTTCCTTTCCTTATAGCAGTACAGTTAGCATCTCTTGTAGAGCTGGTTTGGTGGAGTTGTATTCTTTAGACTTGTTTTGTCTGCGAAGCTCCTTATTTGGCCTTCTATCTTGATTGATAGCCTTGCTGGATAAGTTAGTCTTGGTTGCAGGCCTCTGGTTCTCATTAGTTGGAATATTTTTTTGCCATTCTTTTCTATTTTGGAGCATTTCCATTGAGAAGTCAGCTGCTAGCCTTATTGGGGCTCCCTTGTATGTTACTTCCTGTTTCTCCCTTGCTGCCTTTAAGATTCTCTCTTTGTCTTGGAATTTTGCCACTTTAATTATGATGTGTCTGAAGTGGGCCTCTTTGGGTTCCTCTTGATTGGGGTTCTGTGTGTTTCCTGAATTTGTGTGACTTTTCGTCTCATTAAATTAGGTAAATTTTACATCATTACTTTTTCAAGTAGGTTTTCTATCCCTTGCTCATCTTCTCCTCCTGGTATTCTTAGTTTAGGGATATTATTAGGTTTCAGGTTGTCCTGCATTTCGCTTAACCCCTCTTGCTTCTTTCTGAACCTCTTTTCCTTTTCTTGCTCATTCTTGGTGTTTTTTTCTATGTTGTCCTACAGTTCACCGATCCGGTCCTGTGGTCATCTAGCCTGCTTTAAATTCCTTTCACTGTGTTCTTCAGTTCAGAAATTGTATTCTTCACTTTCTCTTGGCCCTTGTTGATAGTTTCTATTTCCTTTTTCATGTTGATATTGTTCGCAGTGAGTTCACTGTAGTTTTCCTGTAGGTTTTGGTAATTTTCTGTATGTTCAGTAAGCTTCTTTAAAAGCAGTGCTTTGAACTCAATATCTGATAGTTGACTGCCTCTTTTTCATTTAGCATTGTTTCTGAGACTTTCTCCTTTCCTTTCATTTGGGGGTTGTTTTTTTGTCTTCCCACTGTTTTTGAGACTCTTCCTGTTAGCCTCTGCCTCTTAAGTTGCTCTGGTCTGCCCCCCCTCCCGGATTTATGGTGTTAACTTCTGAGGTAGAATACCTGTGAGATTCAGTGGTACAGTCTCCTTGATCTTCTCAGTTTACTGATCTTGGGCTTTGGTGTATGTTGTCTCTGTGTATGTCTTTGTTTTTTGGTTGTTGTTGGGTCTGTCTTTGGTGGGTCCTTCCCACCAGCTGGTTAACTGGGTGTCAGTCTGTCCCCCACCTCTTGTCTTCTGTTGTGCAGGTGTGGGCAGGTTGTGTTGGAGCTGGTTTTTCCACGTGTACAAGATTTGGAGGCACTTCTCTCGCTCTTGTTCAGTTGTTTGTTCTGAATAATTTCTTCACTATTTACTTGTATTTTCAGATAGGTCCTGGGTTGAGTTACTGTGAGTTCCACTTCCTCCTTTATCTTCTTCTGTTCTTAGCTGTTGGTGGTTCCTTTCTTGGTGGGTTTCCTCTTTCCGGAGGTATCCTGGTGTTCACAGGTTCTACCTACTCTTTTTTGTGATAGTTTGGAGGGGGAAGGCAAAATGGTTTAAGACAGCAAGAATGTATTCTATGACATTTAAAGTACCAGCCCATAGGGAAGAGATAGGAGCTCCTTTGGATATGTATAGTGTTAACCATGATAATTCACTCACCTAGCCACTTTGTAGAAAGGGTGGAAAGAAGATAAGACTCTTGTTGTGTGTGTGTGTGTGGGGGGAGATTGTGAGTTGGATCTAGAAAGCTGTGATCTTGTGGGAAGTCAGATTATGAGGTAGAATGAGAGTAAAGGGTAAAAATAGGTGTAATATGTGAGAGAACAGAGTTTGCCACACAAGTAATAAAGTTCAGGAAACAATGAAGTTGTCAGATCTGGGAGGGATTCTGTGTAGTATTTACAGATGTATGGAACAGCAAGTATTTACAATAGTAATGGAGTAACAATCATATGACAGAATCTATGTGATCTGGATAACTAGAGTAGGGAGTATAGGTCCTAGAGTAGTGTGCTAATGGAACACAAGTGAAGTGAAAGGCAGTTAATTAACAATACACTGTGAAAGAGAGAACAAGGGGAAACCAGTCAAACAATGCAAATTAACCAGTCAAGCAAAGAAGGCTAAACAGAAAGAAGAGATAGAAAAATACTAATAAAATGAGTGATGTAAGAATAATAAAAAATTTATAATACAAATATACAATAACTTCCATGTTCTCTGGAGTAGCAAAGTGAAAATTGTTGCACAGTCTCAGCTGTTGGGATGCCCCCTCTTTAAGTCCAACTCTAGTCTTTTCACAGTTCAGGTTTTATTTTCTCACTTGTGGGAATTAAAAAAAATAAGAAGGAAGGAAGAAGAGATATAAAGGGAAAGAGAGAAGGAATAGAACAAGAAAGAAGGAAAGAGAGGAAGAAGGTGTTAAAAGAAAACAAAATAAACACAATAATAATAATAAAGAGTTACTTAAAAAAAATAAATAAAAGACTCCTGCTGCCTTGAAAATGGCCAAGCCAGTTTTGCTAGCCTATTTGGCTACAGCAGATTCAGGGGGCTCAGTTTAGCTGTTCTCCATTCCCAACCAGCACTCGGCCAGCCTGCAGCCCAGCTCTCCAGCATCTCCTGGTTCCACAGGTTCAGGCAGGCACGCTCCTTGGGGTATGGGTGCACTTTTACCGGTGTCTCAGATGTGGTCTCAGGTCTCCTGGAGGTGTGCACTCTCCCAGATGCCTCAGATTTGTGCCCGGACGCCCTCCTATGTGCACACTCTACCCGGTGCTTTGGATTTGGGCTCCATGCCCCCCACACCCCCACAGGAGTGCTGAGCGGCCAGGTGGAGAAGAGGCTGGAGCTGCTGCTGCAGGAATATTCCCCAAACTGCCCACGAGTATCTCTCTCTCTTTTTTTTTTTCCCCACTTTTTCTTTTTTAGAAAATCTTCCTGCTCAACCCTGCCTCTCCATATAGGCAAGGGGCTGTTCTCTCATACAGCCTAGCCCTGCAGCTAGACCGGGGATGTCTGGGTCAGGGCCGGACACAGCCCAACTCTCAACTCCCCTAAGCCGCTGCACAGTCTCTGTGAGTTTACCACTTCATCCTTATTCCCCTCCCTGCTACTTCAAGCAACCAGGCTTCTCTTGGTGCTGCTCAAACCCTGTTTGGTAGGAGAGGGAGCTATTAACCTGGCTCTTTCCCAGGAGCCCTGGGGCAGGACCAGCAGGTGCGGGCCTGTGGCTGTAGTCGCCCTGATCCCCGTGCTGGTCCCAGGGAACTTTTTTCCTGAAGCAATCCCCTTACCTTCTGTTTTCTCAGTGTCCTCTATACTTTTTGGTCTCCTATCTTTATAAATGATGGGGTACTGTTGGCTGTTCGCTTTGTTCCTCCATAGATCGGCTAGGTGTTTCACCCATGTGCAGGGGGAAGTGGACTCAGCTCCCACCTATCTCGCTGCCATCTTCCCACCTCAAGGGTTTTTTTCTGACCATAATGGACTCTAACTAGAAACCAACCCAAAGGAAAAATCTCAAAAACACTCTAACTCATGGAGATTGTATACCATGTTATTAAACAATGAATGGGTGAAGAATGAGATTAGGGAAGAAATCAAAATTTTCTGGAAACAAATGAAAATGAACTCACAACCACCCAAAACTTATGGGACACAGTGAAGGCAGTCCTGAGAGGGAAGTTCATAGAGATACAGGCCTATCTAAAAAAATAGAAATATTTCAAAAAAACACACTAACCCTACCCCTAGGAGAACCTGAAGAACAACAACAAGGACAGCCCAGAGCAAGTAGAAGGAACGAAACAACTTAGATTAGAACAGAATTAAATGACAGAGAGACTAAAAGCACAATTCCAAGCATCAATAAATCCAGGAGCTGGATGTTTAAAGAGATAAACAAAATCAATAAGCCTTTATGCAGCCTCATGAAGTAAAAAAGAGAGAGGACTCAAATAAACACAATCAGAAATGAAATAGGAGAGATTACTACTGATACCACAGAAATACAAAGGAGTGTAAGACATTACAATGCAGAACTATATGCCAAGAAATTTGAAAATGTAGGTGAAACACAGAAATTTCTAGAAAAATATAATCTTCCAAATCTTAAGGAAGAAGAAGGAGAAAGCCTGAACAGACCAATAACAGCTGATGAAATTGAAGCAATAATCAAAAAACTCCCCAAACCCAAAAGCCCTGGACCAGATGGTTTCACAGGAGATTTCTACAAAGAATTTAAGGAATAGCTAACCCCTATCCTTCAAAGACTATTCCAAAACCTCCAATAATATGAAAGACTCCCAAATTCTTTTCATGAAGCCAGCATCATCCTAATCCCAAAACCCAATAAAGACACAACAAAGAAAGAAAACTACAGGCCAATATTGCTGATGAACATAGACGGTAAAATCCTCAACAAAATATTGGCAAAACAGTATCGAACAGTACATTAAAAAGATCATACAACATGACCAAGTGGGATTCATCCCAGAGATGCAAGGATGGTACAATATTTGCAAATCAATAGACATAATACATCACATCAACAACAGCAAAGACAAAAATCACATGATCATATCAATACATGGTGAAAAAGCATTTGATAAGGTACAGGAGCCATTTGTGATAAAAACAGTCAGCAAAGTGGGAATGAGGGAGCATTCCTCAACATAATAAAGGCCATATAGGTGAGACCTAAAGCCAACATCATACTCAAAGGGCAAAAACTAAAAATTTTCCCACTAAGATCAGGAACAAGACAAGCATGTCCACTTTTACCACCTGTATTCAACATAGTATTGGAAGTCCTAGCCACAGAGATCAGACAAGAAAAAGAAATAAAGGGCCTCCAAATTGGAAAGGGGGAAACGAAACAGTCATCGTTTGCCTGTGACATGATAGTGTACATAGAAAATCCTATAGACTCCACCAAAAAACTACTTGACCTAATAAATGAATTTGGCAAAACAGCAGGATACAAAGTCAATATCCTGAAATCAAAGGCGTTTTTGTATACAACAATGAAACATCAGAAGCAGAAATGAGGGAAAAAATCTCATTTGAAATAGCAATAAGAAAAATAAATTACCTAGGAATAAACCTAACCAGGGAGGTAAAAGACCTGTACTCAGAAAACTATACAACACTGAAGAAAGAAATTAAGGAAGACACAAACAAATGGAAACATATACTGTATTAATGGATCAGAAGAATTAACATCATCAAAATGTCCGTACTACCCAAAGCAATTTATAGATTCAACGCAATCCTTATTAAAGTACCAATGGCATATTTCACATATATAGAACAAACACTGCAAAAATTTATATGGAACCATAAATGACTACGAATAGCTGCAGCAACTTCAGAAAAAAGAGCAATGTAGGAGGGATCACTATGCCTGATATCAAACTGTATTACAAGGCCACTGTAATCAGCCTGGTATTGGCATAAGAATAGCACACAGACCAATGAACTGGACAAAGAGCCCAGAGATAAACTGAAGTCTCTATGGTCAATTAATATTTGACAAAAGAGGGGGAAGCATAAAGTGGAGTAAAAATAGCCTCTTCAACAAATGGTGTTAGGATATCTGGACAGCTACATGGAAAAAGATGAAACTCAAGCACCAACTTACACCATACGTAAAAATAAATTCAAGGTGGATAAAAGATTTAAATATAAGTTGTGACGCCATTAAAGTCTTAGAGGAGAACATAGGCAGGAAAATCCCCGATATTCCATGCAGCAATATTTTCACTGATATGTCTCCTAAAGCAAGGGACATAAAGGAAAGAATAAACAAATGGGACTCCATCCAATTTTAAAGCTTCTTCATGGGTAAAGAAAATAGCATTAAGATGAAAAGAGAACCAACCACATGGCAATAGTATTTGCCAATGATACCTCAGACAAGAGTTTATTCTCCAAAATACACCAAGAACTCACTCGACTCCACTCTGAGAAGGCAAGCAACCCAATTAAAACATGGGCCAGGACTTGAACTGACAGTTCTCCAAGGACGACATACAGAGGGTGAGAGACATATGAAAACATGCTCAGCATCACTAGCCATCACAGAGATGAATATTAAAACAACAATGAGATACCACTTCATACAGGCCAGAATGGCCACCACAAACAAAGCAACAAACAACAAGTGTTGGAGAGCTTGTGGAGAAAAGGGAACCCTAGTGCATTGTTGGTGGGATTGCAGACTGGAGCAACAAGTATGAAAAACAGTATGGAATTTCCTCAGAAAACTAAAAATGGAATTGCCTTTTGACCTGGCAATTCCACTGCTGGGATTATACCCTAAGAACCCTGAAACACAATCCAAAAGAACCTGTGCACCCCAATGTTCATAGCAGCCCAATTTACAATAGCCAAGTACTGGAAGCAACCTAAGTGCCCATCAGTAAATGAGTGGATCAAAAAACTATGGTACATTTACACAATGGAATACTATGCAGCAGAAAGAAAGAAGGAGCTCCTACCCTTCCTGACAGCATGGATGGAACTGGAGAGCATTATTCTAAGTGAAGTAAGCCAGAAGGTAAAAGACAAACACCATATTATCTCAGCATTAACAGGAACCTAATTGACAAAACGAACAAGTAAAAGTATAGCCAAAGACATTGAAATTGAGACCATGCTGACAGTGACCAGAGAGGAGAGGGGAAAGGATAATGGGGGAAAAGCGTGACAGGTTTACAGGAACAAAGGGCACATGGACAATAACAAGGGTGGTGGAAACAGGGGAGGGAGGTGGGGATGGCTGTTGTTGTGGGGAGGGGTGGGGAAATGGCAGACAACTGTACATAAACAACAATTAATAATGTTAAAAAATAGTAAAAAATAAAAAGAATGATTCTGTCTGCTATGTTAAGAATAGAATATAAGTGCAAGGAATGGAAACAGGGTCACCATTTAAGTAGCTACTGCTGCAGTGGTATAGGAAAGATGACAGCTCATTCTACAGTGACAGCAGTGAAGATGATGAGAAACAGATTCGGAACATATTTTAAAGTAATATCAATGAGAATTTCTCATGGATAACATAAAGAATACAAAGTAACAGGGAACCCTGCTTGGTGTGGCTCAGTGGATTGAGCACCAGCCTGTGAACCAAAGGGCTGTTACTTCAATTCCCAGTGAGAGCACATGCCTGAGTTTCAGGCCATGTCCTCAGTAGGGGGTGTGCGAGAGGCAACCACACATTGATGTTTTTCTCCCCATCTTCCTCCCTCCCTCCCTCCCTCTCAGTCTAAAAATAAATTTAAAAAATAAGAGGGAGATCAAGGATACCTTTAAAGTTTTTAGCCCAAAGAACCAGAAGGCTAGAGTGGCCTGTTTTTAAGTAAAATCACAAAGATGTTACTGGGAAAATTATGAGGGAGGCGGTAGTAAAGACAATGATGTGAAGTTCAAAATGTTAAGTAGAGAATTGGATACACTAATCTAGGGTAAAAGGTCTATATCTGGACAGGAAACATAAATTTGGAAGTCACTGGCAAGTAGATATTATTTTAAAATATTTTAACTTAATGAATGAGTTTAGAAGAGAACAGAAGAGAAAAAAAGATGAAACTCTGAAATATTCTAAATTTAAAAGTTGGGTAGATAATTCTAAAAGTGCATATGAAAATACAAGTAAGCCAAGAGTTACTATAAAGCTATAGTAATTTGGACAGTTTGGCATTGATGTAAGGAGAAAAAGTAGAACACTGGAACAAAATACAGAGGTAAAAAATAGACTCACACAATGTATTGTCATAAGATTTACAACAAAAGTAGTGATACAATTCAGTGTAAATGGTCATTTGTACAATGGTATTAAATCAATTGGATATACATATGGGAAAAACATGGACTTTGAGCCCTGGTTCCAACTATACACAAAAATCAGAACACCAAAGATCAAAACACAAAAGCAAACTGGTACGAGTTCTTGGGGAAAAAAACCAACAAAATATTTGTCATCCTTGGGGTAAGCGGATATTCTTAAATAGGAATTAAACACTACTAACAATAAAAGAGGACATTAATCATTGGATTTCTTCTAATTAATAGCTTCTATTCAAGAAAAGACATGAGTACAAAAGCAAGTCACAGAATGGAAGAAGATAGTTGTGATGTATGTATGTGTAAATATATATATATATATATATATATATATATATATATTTACATGGAGATATATATATATATCTATCACAACCCAATTAAAAATAGGATAAAGGTACTTTACAAAGAGAATATACAAACTATAAGGAAAGAAGCTCAGCATCAATAAGTCATCAGGGAACTGTGACCTAAAACCACTTTGGAAAATGGTTTAGTGGTATCTATATAAACAAAACTGATGCTTACCTATAACCCAGCAATTCTATTCCCAGGTGTGTGTGTATATATATATATATATATATATATATATATATATATATATATAACAGAAATGAATGCTTATAACCTATAAAATGTACAAGAATGCCTATAGCAGCTTTATTCATAACAGACCCAAACCAAACATCTGTTAACATTAGAATGAATATTTAGATATATTTGTACAACGAAATACCAAAGAGCAGGGGGAAAAAAACTACTATTAACAAAAACATAAATATATCTCATACATATAATATTGACCAAAAAAGATACAAAAGAGCACATACTGTATAATTCCAATTATACAAAGTTCAAAATTAGGCAAACTAATGTATGATAGAGGGTAAAATCATGGTTATTTTTTAGAGTGCTAACTAGGGGGCACAAGACAGTCTTCTAGAGTCCTGGGAAATTTCTATATTTTGATTTAGATGGTAGTTACATGGGCGATTACATACAGAAATAGATAGTAGATATATAGGAGATATAAATTATATACTTCAAACAGACACACATATACACGCACTTACAGCAGATCCTCAAAAAATTTCAATTCATTCAATATCATTTCATTATAATGTTGATGAGATGCCATAGAAAATGAACTCTTGTTCATATGAAATAGCCTATGGTAAATTGGTTTCATTATAGATCGTTTCACTTAAAAGTCACAGATCCTATTGACAATGTGAATTGAGGACTTGCTATATAAATATATATTATGCCAGGTAGATATGAAGAAAAACAGGACATGCAATGTACTGAAAACCAAGTGAGAAAAGTCTTTAAAGAATGAAAATAAATCAAGTAAAAAAGGACTGAGAGTTGACATTTGGATTAGTAGGTTATAGGCTGTCGGTGACTTTGACAAAAGCAGCATCCATGGATTGGTGGTGGAGGGGAGTAAAATCCTGATTGGGGTATGTTTAATGAGCTTATACCCTTTGCAATGGCATGGATGGAACTGGAGAGCATTATGCTAAGTGAAATAAGTCAGGCAGTGAGGGACAAATACCATATGATCTCACCTTTAACTGGAACATAATCAACAGAAGAAAAAAGCAAACAAAATATAACCAGAGACATTGAAATTAAGAACATTGTAACAATAGCCGCAAGGGAGTGGGGAAGGGATAGTGGGGAGAGGGGTCTATAGGAGCTACTATAAAGGACACAAGGACAAAATCAAGGGGGAGGGTGGAGGTGGGGGAGGGAGGTGGGACTGGCTGGGGTGGGGTGGAGGGAAGGGGAGAAAATGCAGACAATTGTAACTGAATATAAATAAATAAATAAATAAATAAATAAAAGAGAAAATTAGAGGACAGTAACTAGAGACAGTGAGTAGAAATTTCTTGAGGAGTTTTGCTCTAAATGGGAGCAGAATAGAGCATTATTTGGCAGGGGAAGTGGGATTATGATAAGGTATTTTTTAGATTGGTGAAAGAGCATATATGAATGGTACTAGGAATGATTCAATAAAAGTGAAAAATTGCCCTGGCTGGTGTAGCTCAGTGGATTGAGCATGGGCTGTGAACCAAAGGGTCACCAGTTCAATTCCCAGTCAGGGCACATGCCTGGGTTGCAGGCCAGGTCCTCAGTATGGGCCATGTGAGAGGCAACCACACACTGATGTTTCTCTCCCTCTCTTTCTCCCTCCCTTCCCCTCTCTCTAAAAATAAATAATTAAAATAAAAAAGAAAATATTTATCTAAAAAAGTGAAAAATTGATGGTGTGAGAGATGCAAAGATTTCTGGAACAAAATTCTTGGGAAAACAAGAAGAAATGGAATCTACTGTACAAACAGAAGAATTGGCTTTGGGTAGGAGTATTAACAATAACAAGCAGGAAGAGAGAATATTGGGTACAGATGCAAGTAGGTGGGTAAATGTCGTGGTGGCTATCTGTGTAAGTTTTCTTGTTATTGCTTCAGTTGGTCAGTGAAGGAGGAAACAAACTCAGATTCTTAAAATGAGAATGGAAGAGGAGACGTTAAAAGTATAAAGAGAGAAGAGAAGCTGCAGGCTCAGAAGAGGTGGTATTTTGGACCCACCAATGCTATGTTTTTGTTGTAAATAAGAACAACAAAGTGAGTGGAGGGTAAAGGAGTCAAAGGTTTATGCATGGTATTGATTCCAATGATTGATGATGGAGTTTAAGCTCGGTTAAGAGTGAAGAAAAAAAAAAAAAAAGCCAAAACACTGACAGATGGTCAAAGTTGGTAGGTCTCATTGAGGTTGAAGTAATGTTGGAGTCACTTTATTAGAGTTAGTAGAGCTTAAAAAATGAGACAGTGGTCAGAAAATGGAACTCATGAAATCAAGGTTATGGAAGTGTGCACTACTGTAAAACAGATGGTCTTGGATGTGTCCATGGGAGTGAGTGGCTGAGGTGGAGGATATAGGGGATTTTGAGATGCTCTGAAAGAATGAATGGTGTTGGGAAAATTGGACAGCTACATGAAAAAAAAAGACCACCTTCTTACACTAAACACAAGAATAAATTCAAAATGGATGAAAGAACGAAGGACAAAATATGGGGATCAAACCTTTCATTCCTTGTTCTCCTTGGAGTCCTCTATCACCTGGAGATCCTGGAGGGCCTGGGGGGCCTGCTTCACATATCTCATCTCCTGAGATAAGAATAAAAAAGGAGAGCAAGTTAATTGTGAAATGTCCAGAAAACTAAATAAAAAAGAAGCCTGACAGGCTAGAAAAAAAGATCTCTTTTCAGCTACTTCTCTGCAGTAATAAATCTAACTATAAGCAAAAGGAAAATATTGGCAAGAATTTGAAAAGCAAATTTAAACATCAAAGAATCACCAAAAATCAAAGTAGCAGCTGCCATAGTATCTCAGATACCAGAAACACAAAGAATGATGCCAAATTTCAGTTAGATTCACTTATAAATGAAAACAAAATACAACAATATAATTTAGGAGAAAAGAATAGCTTACTAGGAGGGATGTGAGGACCTGGAGGTCCAGGAGGCCCTGGAAGGCCAGGAACCCCAGGCTTTCCATCAAGTCCAGGAGATCCAGGAAAGGAAATTCCAGGTGGACCTTCATCTCCTTTCTGTCCTCTTTCTCCAGGAAAGCCAGGGGGACCAGGAGGACCCATAACTGCAATCCCTAAGATAAAAAAAAAAAAAAAATTACCCATTGATTCTCATAGAAAGAGACAATTCATGGATCTGGCATTATTTTGCCTCCTGTCTTCAGAGGTATATTCTGCTGTTATGTGAGACATTATGGAAAACAAAAAGAAAAAAACCCCACCAATTTGAAATGATCAAAATGATATTTTAGCAATATTACTTTGGTTCTCAGTGAGAGAGTAAGTAATGAGAAGATCTTCCTTTAACGTGTAATGCCTGTTATGTTCTTATTGTTTTCTATGAGAATTAACATCTGAAAAAAGGACAAAAAGTTTCAAACACTATATGTACCAGTCTGAGTGTAGGAACGAATTAATTTAAAGTAGCTTTATTACCTTCAGAAATGTATAATAACACTCCATCCACTATTCTTTGACACTGAGATCTTTTAATCTCAGAAATACTATAAAGCCTTCAGCAAGACAAAAAGAAGCATTTCAAACTTTCCATGTGTCTGTTTCTGGACATCCTACCTATTTCTGTGCCACTAACACATTTTTTCATTATTACAACTTTACAATGTTTTAAGAACTGGTAAGGAAGATATACCCATTTTTGTTCTTTTTTTAAAAAAAACATCTTCACTATATTGATAAATTTACTCTTCTAAATGAATTGTATAATCAGCTTGTTAGTTTCATTGTAAAAAAAATCATTGGAATTTTGAATGAGATTAATTTGAGTTTAAAGATTAAATTTGGTAGAATCACCTGTTTATAATCACTGTTCTCACATTAAATAATAGTTAAGTATATCTCTCCATTTAATTATTCATTTTATATTATTTAATAATGTTTATCCAAAATTCTGCAAAGAGGCCTTATACATGTTTTGCTGCATTTATTTATTAGTTAATATACTACTATAGTAAATTTTACTGCTATTACTATTGTTAACTAGATTTTTTCTGTTATATGTTTAATTTTTGTATTGCTAGTATAGAATAAAGCAAATTATTTAAGTATGCAACCATATCTGGCCACCTTGTAAGTATTTAAGTTCTGGTAATTTGTGATTTGATTATTTTAGTCTTTCTGGGTAGATAATCATATGGTTTGTGGATAACCAACATCTTTTGTCCCATTCTTACACCTCTTTTCTCTTCCGGACTTAGTACAACTGGCTGTGATCATCAGTATAAGGACAAACAGTATTGGTGTTTATGAGTATCTTTATTTTTTTTACTTGAATGAGAATGCTCCTGATGTGGCACTACAAACTATGACATTTCCTGTACAGCCCTGCACTTCCTGTATGAAGTACACAGTTTCATCAAGTTAAGGTAGTTCCCTTTTAAACATTTTTTCTTTTAAAAATGAATGGACATTTAATGTTTTTGAATTTTTTCTCTGTATCTGTTCATCTATTCTCTTTTAATCTGTCATAGTCCATTACAGCAATGCTGAACCATCCCTGCAATCTTAGGTTAAATATTAGTTGGTCATAATATTATGCCATTTATTATAATATACTTCTGGATTGATTTGACAATATTTTATTTAGAACTGTTGCTTTTATGTTCATAAGGGAGATTGATTTATAGATATTTCTAGTGTCATCTCCTTGGTGCTTTGATATCAGTGTTATGCAATTAAATTTCCCTTAAAATTTTTCTGAAACAGTTATAAAATATGAGAATTATCTGCTAAAAATCTGGTAGAATTCATCGACAAATCTATACAAAACCAACCATGAAGGTTCAGACTTCTGGTCAAGGTGGTGGCATCGGCTGCTATGGCTTGCCCTTTATACAACCTCATCAAAATTACGACTAAAATATAGAACAATCATCATTAAGGTACATCAGAAATCTTCCTGAATGGAAGTCTGACAACTACAGTTAAAGAAACCATATCCATCCAGACTGGTAGGAGGGATGCAGTTGCAGAATGAGCTGGACCCACACTCACATGGATAAAAATTCGGGAGTTGGTATCTCGTGAGCAAGGAGTCCCAGCCCCACACCAGGCACCACAGCCCAGGATTCCAGTGCCAGGAAGGTAAGTCCCCACAAATTCTGGCTGCAAAACCCAGAGTGGATTGAGTCAGTGAAAGAAACTGGTGGAGCTCCAAGCAGTTCCCCTTAAAGAATCCACCCATAGACACACCTACTCAGACACACTCCCTCTGAGCTCCAGCACCAGGGTAGCAGCTCGAAAGGTACCAGTGGTATACAGGGAGAAAGTGAAGTGTCTGGCATCAAGATGAGCAGAGGCCATTGTCCCTTTGCTAAATCTTCCCCCCACAGAGTTGACAAGCTGGTGCCATATCTGAGATTCCATCTACCTGGCTAATACTGTTTGACCCACTTTGGAAATCCCCAGAGGCTCTGCCCCACCCAATTTATAGGCCCACCCAATCTGCTTTTACAGATGAATGCCTGGTCTTGGCTCCTAAATTCTATCAAACAAGCAACAGCTGGCTTCAGTGAGCCCTACTGGCAGCCTGATTAGATTCACAGCTTGGCTTAGCCTGTGAGTCTCTAAGCCCAACAGAAATAGTAACCATCTCTGATTGCTTTATAGCTCAGGCAGAGTGGTCTCCGGGCAAAACACAGGTGGGGGCTGACCTTGACCTGCACCACCTGGGAAACCCCAGGGCCAGCACACCAGTGGACAGCTACAGAACATGTCAGAGCACCACCACTCTGGCCCTGCATAGCTGATCTTCCACAGACAACGGATGTTGGTGGTCAGTGGTTATGGCCTGTCCTTGAAGCTGAATGGCCTGGGTAAATCCCTCCCATTGATCTACCAACAGCAACCAAGGCTCAACTACAAGAGGACAGTGTACTTAGCTTACACAAAAGGCACACCTAGAGTACCCAACACCCTTGGGTGATAGGGGAGACTGTGCTATTGGAGCCTACAGGACACCTACTAATTTAGGCCACACTGCCAAGAAATGGAGTCAAAACAGCTCTACCTAATACATAGAAACAAACACAGGGAGGCTGCCAAAATGAGGAGACAAAGAAACATGGCCCAAATTAAAGCATAGATCAAAACTCCAGAAAAAGAGCTAAACAAAATGGAGATAAGGAATCAATCAGATGTAGAGTTTAAAACACTGGTTATAAGGATGCTCAAGGAAAATAGTGAGGACCCTCAGCAGCATAAAAAATATCCAGTCAGACCCCAGAGCCATAAGCCCCAGGTGCTCCCCAGGTAACTGCAGTGCACCCTGTCTTCATCTTCTGGAGCCCAGGGCCCAGGGTCTCATCCACCTGTAGAACGGGAGCACTCAGAACAGAAAGCACAATGTCCATCCTCCCTGCTCTTCTCTGCCTTGGGCTGAGTCTGGGCCAGAAAACCAGTGTGCAGGCAGGGACTCTCCCCCAGACCCACCATCTGGGCTGAGCCAGGCTCTGTGACCCCCTGGAAGAATTCTGCGACCATCTGGTGTCAGGGGACCCTGCAGGCCCAGGAGTATTGTCTCTATAGAGAAGAAATGGATACACTCTTGCACAGACAGAAACCTCTGGAGCCCGGGGACAAGGCCAAGTTCTTCATGGAAGACTTTTATGCAGGGAGATATTATTGTAAATACCTCAGCCATCCTGGCTGGACAGAGCCCGATGACCCCCTGGAGCTGGTGGTAACAGGGGTCTACTGCCACAAACCTAGACTCTCAGCCCTGCCCAGCCCTGTCATGACCTCAGGAGGGAATGTGACCCTCCAGTGTGTCTCTGGACTATGATTTGACAGGTTCATTCTGACTAAGGAAGGAGAAGACAGGCTCTCCTGGACCCTGGACTCACAGCAACAGCCCAGTGGGCAGTTCCAGGCCCTGTTCCCTGTGGGCCCTGTGACACTCAGCCACAGGTGGACATTCAGATGCTATGGCCCCCAGATGTGGTCTCACCCCAGTGACCCCCTGGAGCTCCTGTTCTCAGAAGTCTCAGAGGATCAGCCCCTCCTCAATTCAGAGTCAGGCCCACAGAGTGGTCTCCAATGGTACTGGAATGGGCTGATTGTGGTCTTGGTAGCTCTCATCCTGCTGCTCTTCCTCCTCTTCTTCCTCTTCCTCCAACAGCAGCGTCAGAGCAAAGGCAGGATGTTGGATGCTGCCATGAAGGACCCAGAGCCTGGGGAGGGCATGGAGCTGGACCCTCAGGCTGCTGCATCTGCTGCCCCCCAGGATGTAACCTATGCCCAGCTGAACCACTTGGGCCTCAGACAGGAGACAAGTGAACCCCCTTCCTCCCTGTCAGAGGAACCCCCAGATGAGCCCAGTGTGTATGCTGCTCTGGCTGTGCACTAGCTCAGGAAGAACCCAGACCCCACACTCCAGGGAGGGGGCCTGCAGGGACCCCAGAAGGCACAGGAGCCACTCCCAATGACACTCAGCTAGTGACCCCAGCCAGCCTGGAAAACTGACATGGATCCCCAGTAGCTCTTGGGGCCCTCTGGGATCCTCTGATTCTATAGTCAATGATAACCAGTATCCCCACATTTTGGAAATAAAGCAAACAGACTTCTCCATAAAAAGAAAATATCCAGTCAGAAATGAGGGATACACTAATTGAAATAAAGATAAATTTATAACGAAGTAACTACAGAGTCATGAAGCTGAGAATCAAATCAATGATTTGGAACATAAGGAACCAAAAAACAACCAATCAGAACAACAAGAAAAAAAATAATCCAAAATATGAGAATAGTATAAACATCCTCTGGGACAACTTCAACAGGTTCAACATTTGCATGATAGGGATACCAGAAGGAGAAGAGAAAGCAAGAAATTGGTAATCTATCTGAAAAAATAGTGAGAGAAATACTATTTAACAGATGTTGTATTTTAGAATTGTGCACCTGAAACATATACAATTTTATTAACTAATTTCACCTTATTAAATTTAATAAAATTTAAAAAATACCTGTTTTATGATCAATACTTATTTAGACTTAATATACTTTCATAATATTTTTCCTAACCATTGATTCTTCCATCTTATGCCCCCAACCCTAATTTCATCCTGAATTCATGTCCTTTTTCCTGGAGTAAAACTCTAGTAACTATGCCAGAGAAGTTATAGAGGTAGTGAACTTTCTAAGTATCCAATATTCATACTAGGATGACATCTTGATGTAAAATACAATCCTAAATTCAAAGTTATTTTTCTTTATCACTTTGAAAATGTGCTATATTATCTTCCTCTGACACTCATTGCTTTATGGGTGATCTGCCTTTTCTCTCACACAGATTTTAAGTTTTTTATATCCTTAAATTCTAAAAAATACCTACAATGTGTCTAATAATATGTTTTTTATTATTACTTTCCTCTTGCTTAATATTTCATAAGCCTTTTCACAGGGACTCATGTATTTTTTAATACATAAAAGTTCTCAGCTATTAATTTTTCAAATATTGCCTGTTGTCTCATTTTCTGGTCCATGAACTTCTTAATGGTGGATTTTGAAACTTTTAAGTTTATCCTTTATGTCTCTTAACTCTCCTTCCATGATATCCAAGTCTTTAATGTTTTCCTTATCTCAATTTTCCAGACACAGTATTTGCTTACTCCATTATCTTGAAATTAGATAATCAGTTAAACCAAATGGAGACCCATATTTATTTTCTTTCTTTCAGGATGGATCACTGAGCCTCTCTCACCTCATCATGTTAATTTTTCATTAGCCAAATATTTTTGGAGGGAAATACCTTGGAATAAATGTAATCAAGGATGTAAAGAACCTGTACTCATAAAATTATAAGACACTGAAGAAAGATATTGAAGAAGATACAAATAAGTGGAAGCACATAACCGTGATTGTGGATAGGAAGAATTAATATCATTAAAATGTCCATATTACCCCAAGTAATCTATAGACTCAATGCAATTCTTATCAAGATACCAAGCACATAACTCACAAAACTAGAACAAATATTTCAAACATTTATATTGAACCATGAAAGGCCCCACATAGCAACAGCAATCCTGAGAAAGAAGAACAAAGTTGGAGGAATCACACTACCTAATATCAGACTATACCATAAGGCCATAGTAATGAAAACAGCACAGTACTGGCCTAAAACAGACACATAGATAATGGAACAGAATAGAGAGCCCAGAAATAAACCCACACCTTTATAATCAGTTAATATTCTAGAGAGGAAACAAGCACATACAATGGGCTAAAGATGGTTTGTTCAATAAGTGGTATTGGGAAAACTGGACAGATACATGCAGAAAAATGAAACTAGACTACCTTGTTATACCACACACAAGAATAAATTCAAAATCGATTAAAGACTTAAATGTTAGACCCGAATCCATAAATATAGTAGAAGAAAACATAGGTAGGAAAATCTTGGACATAGCTTTTAATAATATTTTATCATACATATCTCCCCAAGAATGGAAAACAAAAGAAAAAATAAACAAATGGAACTACATCAAACTAAAAGGTGTTTGCATAGCAATGGAAACCATCAACAAAATAAAAAGACAACCCATGGAATAGGAGAACATATTTACCGATATATCTGATAAGGGGTTAATATCCGAAATTTATAAAGAACATATAAAACTCAACACCACAAAAATAAATAATCCAATTAAAAAATGGGCAAAGGACCTGAATAGACTCTTCTCTAAGGAGGACATACAGATGGTCAATAGACATATTAAAATATCCTCAATGTCATTAATCATCATAGAAATGCAAGCCACAATGAGATATCATCTCATATGTGTCACAATGGCTATCATCAATAAATCAACAAAGAACAAGTGCTGGTGAAAATGTGGAGAAAAGCAAACCCTTTGCAGTGTTAGTGGGAATGCAGACTGGTGAAGCCACTGTGGAAAGCAGTATGAAATTACCTCAAAAATTAAAAATGAGTTTGCCTTTCAATCCAGTGATCCCACTTCTGGGAATATATCTGAAGAAACCCAAACCACTAATTTGAAAGAACATAAGCACCCCTTTTTTGTTGCAGTGTTATTATAATCACCCAGATATGGAAACAGCTTAATAGTCCATCAGTAGATGAGTGGATGAAACAACTAAGGGACATTTATGCAATGGAATACCCCTTGGTTGTAAATAAGAAGAAAATTTTACCCTTTGCAAGAGCATGGCTAGACATGAGGAACATTATGCTAAGTGACATAAGCCAGTCAGAGAAAGACAAATACCATATGATTTCACTTATATGTGGAGTCTAGTGAAGAAACTTAACTAACAAGCAAAACAGAGAGAAACTCATAGAGGGCTGCCTGACAGCTAAGGGGGGAAGGGTATGGTGTTGGGATTGAGCAAAAAGGGAAAAGGACTCATGGACATGAACAACAGTGTGGTGTTTGCACTGGACATGGGGATTTTAAGGAATTAAATGGCAATGGAAAAATACAAAACATAAAATAAAATCAATTCAATTGATTTGCCTTTAAGTATAGGTGAAAAATTTGTTGAGAAAATCTAAGAGTGGAGAAGTTTCTTTCAATTAAAAAGTACTCATATCTTCTATTGCATGTTCACCCTGGAACTAGTATGATAATATTTTATATGCGATTAGTCAAAAAGCTCTGAACACAAGCACATTAGTACAGCTGCTTTTACCTGGAGGTCCAGGAAGGCCAGGTGGACCCTGTATTCCAGGAAATCCTTGCTCTCCTTTTTCTCCAGGCAAGCCAGGAAACCCCATGTTTCCTTTTTCTCCTACAGTTACACCAGTCTCAGGCCTAGGAATTACCTTTATTATAAAAGAAAAAAAAATAAGAGAACTCAAAGAGGAAGAAGCTTGTTCTCCTGAAGATAACATAGCAGCTACATATGATTACAATGCCATCATTTTCACAAAGTGCCCTGATGCAAAATCATTGACTAATATATAGATTATGATTCACATCTATATTACTTCTTCAACAGACTAGAAATTGCCCCAGACTAGTAATAATATTACTACTCTCCTGAACTCCAGGATTAGAGACCTATAATTATTTTAGATGTCTCTTATCTTATAATTCATATTCAATTCATTTCAATCACCTAAGCAGATCATTCTTCACCTCAAATGTCTCTCTAATTTGTCCTCTTCTGTTGCAAAAGCTACTATCCTTAGCTCACACTTGGACTAAAAGAAGCACCTCTGAACTTTTACTCTTGAATCCAAATCTACTGCTAGGATATGCTTGTTCAAACACCAATTTTTTTGTGTGTTTAAGGACTCAAAATTGTTCACTACTTCTTACTATATCTGATGCTAGTTTTAACCCTGGATTGTGTCAAGTCACTTTTCACTTCCAATACCTTTCTCATTTTTCATCTTCTGCTTTCTCTAGTGATGAATTTTTAGTAGAATGAGGTCACTTCATGTATATGGAACATTCTTGTCTTTGTTTTTGAATATGCCATTTTAAACATCAGTAATGTCTTCCTTCAATCTTTCCCTGTATCAACTCACATTTTTTCTTCCTTCCTCCTAAAAAAATTTATCTCTTCTAGGAAGTCTCTATTGATTAAAATCAACTAACTGATTATTCCTTTTCTCTATGTCTTCTTAGAACCTCAGCAACTAAAGGATTCCATGTTAATAATATAAATATAAAGAAATTAAACTCAAAGAGCCATAAAGGTAAACAAGCCTTAGATTTAAGAAAGTGTTAAGTCCAAGGTACAAACCAACATCTACTGACAATGTGTGGTATTTTACTTGACATAAGAAATATTCAGACAATTGAAAAAACCAAGATGGAGGCATAGGTAGACACACTGCGCCTCCTCGCACAACCAAAAGAAGGACAACAACAATTTAAAAACAAAAAACAACCAGAACCGACAGAAAATCGAACCACATGGAAGTCCGACAACCAAGGAGATAAAGAAACATTCGTCCAGACTAGTAGGAGGGGCGGAGACGGGCAGCTGGGACAGAGAGGACTCACGGCAATGAGGCCGGACCCAGAGATTAGCGGATTGTGGAACTAATGGGGCAGGCAGTGCAACAGCTGGCAGACCCCATGGCCCCACATTCGCCCATGGATAAACCGGGAGGAACGGCGGGGGAGCAAAACAGTCTGAGCAACCCAGGGCTCCAGCTCGGGGAAATAAAGCCTCAAACCTATGATTGAAAACACCCGTGGGGGTTGAGGCGGCAGCAGGAGAAACTCCCAGTCTCACAAGAGAGGTCGTTGAAGAGACCCACAGGGGCCTAGAGCGTGCACAAGCCCACCCACTCGGGAATCAGCACCAGAGGGGCCCAGTTTGATTGTGGGTAGCAGAGGGAGTGACTGAAATCCGGCAGAGAGTGGAGTAAGCACCATTGCTCCCTCTTGGCCCCTCCCCCACATACAGCATCACAGTGCAGCAACCAGCGTTACCCCGCCCCAGTGAACACCTAAGGCTCTGCCCCTATATGTAACAGGTGCGCCAACACACACACACAAAAATGGTCCAAATGATAGAACAAATCAAAGCTCTAGAAATAATTCAACTAAGCAGCGAACAGATAGCCAACCTATCAGATGCATAGTTCAAAACACTGGTAATTAGGATGCTCACAGAATTGGTTGAATTTGGTTGCAAATTAGATGAAAAAATGAAGGCTATGCTAAGTGAAACAAAGGAAAATGTACAGGGAACCAACAGTGATGGGAATGAAACTGGGAGTCAAATCAACAGTGTGCACCAGAAGGAAGAAAGAAACATCCAACCAGAAAAGAATGAAGAAACAAGAATTCAGAAAAATGAGGAGAGGCTTGGGAACCTCCAGGACATCTTTAAACGTTCCAACATCCAAATTATAGAGGTGCCAGAAGGAGAGAGGAAGAACAAAAAATTGAAAACTTATTTGAACAAATAATGAAGGAGAACTTCCCTAATCTGGCAAAGGAAATAGACTTCCAGGAAGTCCAGGAAGCTCAGAGAGTCCCAAAGAAGCTGGACCCAAGGAGGAACACACCAAGGCACATCATAATTACATTCCCTAAGATTAAACAGGAGAGAATCTTAGAAGCAGCAAGGGATAAGGACACAGCTACCTAACAAAGGAGTTCCCATAAGACTGTCAGCTGATTTCTCAAAAGAAACCTTACAGGCAAGAATGGGCTGGCAAGAAATATTCCAAGTCATGAAAGGCAAGGACCTACATCCAAGATGACTGTATCCAGCAAAGCTATCATTTAGAATGGAAGGGCAGATAAAGTGCTTCTCAGATAAGGTCAAGTTAAAGGAGTTCATCATCACCAAGCCCTTATTATATGGAATGTTAAAGGGATTTATCTAAGAAAAAGGAGATAAAAAATATGAACAGTAAAAATGACAGCAAACTCATAGTTATTAACAACCACACCTAAAACAAAAACAAAAGCAAACTAAGCAAACAACAAGAGGAGGAACAGAACCATAGAAATGGAATATGGAGGGTTATCAATAGGGGAGTGGGAGGGGGAGAGAGGGGGGAAATATACAGAGAATAAGTAGCATAAATGCTAAGTAGAAAATAGACAGGGGGAGGGTAAGAATAGTATAGGAAATGTAGAAGCCAAAGAACTTATATGTATGACCCATGGACATGAACTAAAGTGGGGGAATGTGGGAGGGAGGGGGTGGGCAGGATGGAGTGGAGTGAAGGGGGGGAAATGGGACAACTGTAATAGCATAATCAATAAATATATTTAAAAAAAGAAATAGTAGAGGTGGGAGGGAGGGAGGTGGGAGGTGTGGTGGAGGGAAGGGGAGAAAATGCAGACAATTGTAACTGAATAAAAGTAAATAAATTAATTAAAAAAATAGAATTATAAAAATAAAAACAATTCAGATAAAAGAAGAACACTAAAAGTTGTGGGACTTAGAATTGGAATAGCAATTCAAAGAGGAAAGTGGGCTGCTGGAAGGAACTACACAAATTTTCAATTTCTTCTGATATTCACCAAAATTTTTCATCTCATTTGATAAAGAAATTCTTCCTTAGAGAACTAAAACTGATTTTAAAATAAAAATATTTAACAAAACTAAACGTATACCCTCATGAAATTTTGTAAGCTACTAAGTATCAATATCTGGGCAAAAAGAATAAAATTGATATTAGAACATACAGGTTTTATGGCGCTTGCACCTTGCAGCTTTACTGCAGTTTAAAGTCAAGAGTCTTATCAAATTTCAGCCAAAGGAAAACCAGTCTGTTAAATTGCAGCAATAATATTTTATTCCAAATAATATGTGAAATACATTTGATTTAAATTTCATGGAAATGCAAATATGACAGAAAATCTGTACACCCCTTCCCAATTATTCTTTCATAGAGCAGTTTCCTACATTTGTTATTAAAAGTCTTGAGAAGTACACACTCAGGGAAAAAAGAGGTGTGACTCAGACAATTACAAACTGATAAAATCTATTAAGACTAAATCCTTTCCCCTGAGCTCTGCAAGGGAAAGAACCAATTCTTAGTTCCCCAACAATTTTTTTTATTGAAAGTTTGTAATCAACACTTGTACCACCTTCTGGTTACCTGATAAATGATTTGGCAATCATGATGCAAAAAAACCCAATGTCATAATTTTGGAACTTTACTATGGAGATGTAATACACAGACAGAAAAATACAAAGACCTTGAGGTCAACATCACTGAAATGTTTAGATGTAAAGATTTTTAAGACAGCAGAAGTTGATAATGACTTGGAATTTTGTGTTCTACTAGGAAAGGGAACAAAGTATATAATTAAGGCACAAAAATGAAAATGCATTAATAAACTTGATAAATGAAGACTAAAAAATAACTTACAAATCCAGGTGGGCCAGGTGGGCCAGTGTCACCTTTTTGGCCCTATTCAATACAATTTTAAAATAGGTTAGTAAAAATCATATGAAAACATCCATTTCTTCAAAAACATAACAGATAACTGAGTTCCATAAAGACCCAGAAATGCATAATAAAATATATCAAAAATAAATAACATGAGGTAAACAAAACAGTAGTGAGCTAAGCCTAAGAAGGCCTGTGATGTTCTTTCAGATTTACTAGCTATATGATCTTGACCAAATCAATTAATTTCTCTGCATTATCTATAAGTCAAGATTCTAAGATATTTCTAATTCTCACATCCTTTGATTTTAAGATTCGTATTTCTAAGAAAATATAAATATTTTACAAAGAAGATACTGAATAAAAAAATTGGTACCACTGGAAGTAGTTAAAACCATTACTTTTTTTTTTTTTACACTTAGCCATATTCCTTTTCATAAAATTTGTCAAGGGCAGTAATTTCCATCATTGACAGATATGTTATAGCTGATGGACTTAAATATCATCAGGAATAGCTAATAAATCATAACTGCTCCTGTGAGTGTGCTCTTAGAAGCTAAAGAAAGACAGATTCAGATAAAAATATTACCCTTTACCAGTAGCTACATCAGCATGAAGAACACAGTATTCAACCATTACTCCACTGCCAAAACCCAAGGATAGATGTCTCCCTCACACTTCTGTTCGCATTCTAGACTTATTCATAAAAAGCTTTCAACTATCTATAATCTCCTTTTAGTTTAAGAAGTTACTCTGCACTATAACTTTACTTAATACTTGAAAAACAATCTTAGTCTCTGAGTATTTATATATTCCTTTATTGTAGTTATGCCTCTTATGCCAAATAGAACTTAGATCTAATGTAGAGATAAACCACCATTAAAATATGTGCCCTTGGAATACATTTAATTTTGTAACACCTTGCCAGCAAAACAAAGCTTTTCAGTTTTGGTTTTCATACAAAGCAATTAGAGACCATAGAGACTGAAAAACTGGTTATTTTGTGATCTGCTATATATAGAGGAATTGAGTGCTTCATACATTCTTTCAAAGTCACTTTTTAAATAGGGAAGTAAATAAATCACTTCAGTCAGGCTGCATAGCCAAATTAAAAACGAAAAAAGAATTAGCCACAGACTTCTAGGCAATAATTGTATAGAGCATGGAAATGTTTAGTGAAGACATTTTAAATTCACAGCTTATAGGCCTTTTCAGTAGGAGGACCTCACTAACATGGTGCTGAATTTACTTTCTGGAGAACAAAGTTTTGCCGATACATGTTCAAAGCAAAGACATCAACTTTTTACAATGGAAATGGCTGAAGTTCAACAATTCTTTATCTACTTCCACCACATGGACTATGATTTAGAACAATGAATGAAAATTCAGAAGAAGGGGGAAAAATCAAAAGATGGATAAAGAAGGTATGTTTTGAATATAAAGGTAGTTATTGAGAACTTTTTAGTTTATAACTCAACATTGGGAGAGAAAAGCATTATGTTAATGAGAATAAAACTAGTTACTTCAAATTTTAAAATTCTTACCTTTTCTCCAACCCTTCCTGGTCCACCAGGGTAACCAGGATCACCAGGCAAACCCTTTAAAACAGAGGACAGAGTAACATCAGCAAAAACAGTGGAGTAAGGGCCACCCTAAAAATCTCTTCTCCGTTAAAATGGCCAGAGTCAACCGTTTTAGAACACCGGAAATTAACCAAAAGCTTGCAGCAACACAGGAAGCATTTATTGAAAATGAGTGGCATTTTAACTTGCTCTATTCCCATCACCCTTCCCCAGCTCCACAGTTGCCTTGAAAACAAATAGCACTTAATCAAGGTTAAAAATGGTGACCTGGCAGCAACTGCAAGGGAAAAAAAAAGATACTGAGTTAGAGCTTCTCCAAAGCTCCTTGCCCAGAGAAGTGTCATTAATTCACTTGGCTGGTGGTTCCCTAAAAGACCCCACTAGCAAAACTAACTTTGACGTAACTTGAGTTCTCCCAGTACAGAGAACAGCGTTTTCCCTAGGGAATATCTGTAGACAACGAGGCAAATTGTTGACTATTATGGCTGCCTAATCATGAAACAGAGAAGCCAGAAAGTGAGGTGCTGCATTTACCTCCTCTTATGTCATTTTATATGTTTAAGTCATTTGTGAATCTGGAGTTCATAAATTGAGGACTGCCTGGTTAACGAAATCACATGTAAATAAATTTACGTGATTTTACTGCTTCCAATTTCCAGTCTAGATAAGACTACTCCCTTTTTTTTGGAATTCTATCCAAATGTCATCAAATTTCCTATGTGTTATTGAAAACTTCTTTTAATATCTACTGTGGATACTCAATAGTAAGGCTGCTTGAAATACTGTTGCTGGATGCACATGTGTTAAATTTTCCTCTTTTTGTAGTAATTAGCATTATCTCTCAAAACTTTTACTGAAAAAATTTATGCTAACACAAAAATTTGTATGTGAATGTTTTTAGCAATTTTATTTATAATGGCCAAAACCAAAAACAACCAAAATATCTTTCAATAGGTAAATGGATAAACATACCTTGGTATACCCATACAAACTAATACTACTCAGCAATAAAAATTATTGAACTACTGACATGCAGTACAATGTATTATGCTATGTAAGTGAATACTGTTTCAAAAGGCTATAAACATATAAGTGAAATCATATGGTATTTGTCATTTTCTGTCTGAATTATTTCACTTAGCATAATACCTTTTAGGTCCATATGTGAAATCTAAAGAGCGAAATAAATGAAAAAACAAAATAGAAACAGACTGATGGTTGCCAGAAGGGTGGAGGGTTGAGGGACTGAGTGAAAAACATGAACGGATTGAAAAGTACGGATAGGTAGTTACAAAATAGTCATGGGGATGTAGAGTACTACAGCAGAGGCAATATAGTCAAAATATTCTAATAACTATGTATGGTGCCAGATGGGTAATTGAAGTATTGGGGGGACTACATGGTGAAGTATAATTGCCTAGCCACAATGCTGTGCACCTGGAACTAATACAAAATACTATTGAATGTAAACTGAAATTGAAAAATACAATTAAGAAACTGCTATATACAGTATGATTCCATTTATATGACACTTTGGAGTAGGCAAAATTATAAGGATAAAGAACAGATCAATTTTTGATGGGGACTTTGGGTGGAGTGGCGGGGAGGGGATAACTATAAAAAAAGAATGTGAGGAAACTTTTGAGGGTGATGAAATTGTTTATGACTCCGGAGATTGTTATACAAGTGTATGCATTTGTCAAAACACAGAACTGTATGCTAATAACAGCTCATTTTACAGTACACACATTATATCTCAATAAATCTGACTTAAATATATATGTACATATACACATATAAATACAATGGAATCCTACTCGGCCATAAGAAAAGATGAAACACTGCCATTTGCAACACCATGGATGGACCTTGAGAATACGATGCTAAGTGAAATAAGTCAGTCAGAAAAAGTGAAGATCCATGTGATTTCACTCATATGTGGGATATAAAACTAAAAGCAATAAATGAACAAACAAGACAAACAAAAACTCATACACACGGACAACAGTATGGTGGTTACCAGAGGGAAAGGGGTAGAGAGTAGTAAAGGGTAAAGTGGGTCAAACATATGGTGAGGAAAGGAAATTTGACTTTGGGTCATAAATACACAATGAAAGATACAGATGATGTATTATACAATTATACACTTGAAACCTACATAATTTTATTAACCAATGTTACTGCAATAAACTTAAATAAAAATAAAATAAAAAATCAGATTTTTGTTTTAAAAAATTTAACTTAAAAACAGAGGAATTTCAAATTCATATTCAAAAGAGATAGACAGTAATTTCCATTCATTTAAATTATTTCCAAATATAAGCTTCTTTGTAATCCTGCTTTCTGACCTTGCCTTTTTTTTTTCTTTTTAGGGGAATGGACTTTACTCACTGGAATTCCTGGATGGCCATTCTCTCCATCTTTGCCTGGTTTACCCTATAGGATTCAAAGAAATGCAAGAATAAAAATTTGTTATTTAGGAAGTATGAGGTTCAAGAATCTAACAACCTTTATTCCTGCCTTGGACTAAATTAAGTGAACTTTTTAGTCTCCAATATCATAATGAATAAAATAATATTTTATTCATTATGACATTTTGAAACAATGAAAGTAGGACTTAAGAGGAAAGAATAAAATTACACACACAGATTTAAAAATTTTTGCAAAGTGTATTAGTAATTACAACACTTACTCTTTTGCCAGGTTCTCCTTGCTCACCCTTCTCACCTTTCACACCACCTGAAGGACCCTGTAAACACAAAAATAGTTTTACATTGCTTCATGGAATACTATATATCAATACTAATTTACATTAAATGATGCTAGAGAATTTTAGGTTACTTACTGGAGGACCACGCATCCCTGGAGGTCCAGGAGGCCCTCGGTCACCAGGAAGTCCCTATGCAGTAGTAGGGGAAAGGAAAGCACTATTAACACTGTTAATAGGCCCTGGCTGGTGTGGCTCAGTGGACTGAGCGCTGGCCTGTGAACAAAAGGGTGGCAGTTTGATTCCCAGTCAGGGCACATGACTGGGTTTTAGGCCAGGTCCCTGGTAGGGAGCGTGCAAGAGGTAACCGCACATTGGTGTTTTTCTCCTTCTCTTTCTCCTTCCCCTCCCCTCTGTCTAAAAACAAATAAATAAAATCTTTTAAAAAATACTGTTAATAGTACAGCTAGCTAAATGTTTTTATCACGCTGAACTATGACTTATGTAGTATAACCAAAGATAATAGAAGGTTTATAATTCAAAGTTGAAATCTGCTAGGCAAAGGGACCTAGAACCATCTTTGCTCACCTAATTTATTTTTAGTTATTATTTCTTTTTTAACTTTATTTTTATTGTTGACACAATTTTTTAAAAAGATTTTATTTATTTATTCTTCAGAAAGGGGAAGGGAGGGAGAAACAGAGGGAGAGAAACATCAATGTGTGTTTGCTTCTTGTGCACCCCCTACTGGGGACCTGGCCTGCAACCCAGGCATGTGCCCTAGACTGGGAATAGAACCTGCGACCCTTTGATTCACAGGGTGACACTCAACCACTGAGCCACACCAGCCAGGGCTGTTGACACTATTACAGATGCTCCCATTCCTGCCCCTATGCCTCCACCCCTCCCTTCCTCCTGGCCATCACCATACTATTGTCTGTGTCTATGGGTTATGCATATATGTTCTCTGGCTAATCCCTTCCCTTTCTTTCATCCAGGCTTCCTTCATTCACCCCTGCTGCCTCCCCTCTGACAGCTGTCTGTTCCATGTATCTATACCTCTGTTTCTATTTTGTTCATTAGATTCTACACATAAGTGAGATCATATGGTATTTGACTTTCTCTAATTGGCTTATTTCACTTAGCATGATAATCTCAAGGTCCACCCATGTTGTTGCAAAGATAAGATTTCCTTCTTTTTTTATGGCCTATTAGTATTCCATTGTGTATATGTACCAAAGCTTTTTTATCCACTCATATATTGATGGGCACTTGGACTGTTTCCAGATCTTGGCTATTGTAAATAACACTGTTATGAACATAGGGGCACATATATTCTTTTAAATTGGTGCTAACGTCAATTGATTTTTAGTGTATATTCAAGCCAAGTTTTGAGGTAAGTTATAGGGAACTGTTCCATGTGTGGGAAATGTAGCCCAGCTCCCACTTGGAAAGACCAGTGGGAGTGAGGTCTGGCACATGGGAACCACGCCCATAGACAGGTTCTCCCATGGGGAATCAGGCCTGCAAGTACATAGGCTGCTATGAGACTTGCTTTTGGGTGAGTTTTCCCTCACCCTGAATTGAGGCAGCAAATGTTTCCTGAGTTTCTTTAACTTCCTAAAGTCTGTGCTAAACCACCCAAGTATGGAGTGTAACCAGTTCAACCACTTTCCCCCTTGATCTGTAACATGCTTCTCTTTGAAGTAATTACCAGCATTCTGTCCTTTGTTGTCTGTAAAAGGTAATCACCTACAGTGAACCTGTGCATAGTAAATGAGGACCATCCTCAATGTAATGTGCCCAAAAAGGCAATAAAAGCCTGTCTAGGCAGGGGTCGCTCTGTCTCTTGGGCTCTCTCTAGCCCTCTCGCCCTCTCTTACTTAGAGAGTGGCCATGCCGTCCCTTTTTCTCCACAGGATGTCGGTAGTCCGTGTGTATTTGTCTATTGCTGCCACAACACAGGATCCTGCTGGGCAGGATCCGCATCAGTAAGTAACAAACAAGATTTAAAATAAAAGTATTAATAATTTTCTCTTCTTATAAAATGTTTTATGAAAAGCAAGTGTCTCTAAAACCAGGAAAGGTGAGGGCTATATATGACATATACTTTTTGGCAGAGAATTAAATGATCCAATCCATATTGATGGTAGAGTTTCAATATAATTTGTCCTTTATTCTTAACTTTCTTGTTAGCCTTTAAGTAATCCAACTCCATTGTACTAAAATATGTACCAAATAATACATGAAGTATGTATTACTTTAATACGTAATACATAAAGTATAATAAAGTATGCACTAAATGTACATACTCCGTTCAGGGGTGGGCCACTATACTACACAAGACATGTTTGATCCCCTTGTCTACTCTAAAAGAAGCAATATTTAAGGTAATTATTTCTAAACATAACAAAGGTTTATAGAGTAACACCATCTTTTTCCTTGAATATCAATGAAATGTAGAGAACATAGTCATCTAAGACCATTATAGTGCACCTTTCCATGACCTAATTTGTACATGAATGCATTACTCATGATCAACAAAAATGGAAACAATCCAAATGTTTGTCTGTTGATGAATGGATAGACGGAATGTGGCATATGTATAGAAAAGAATATTGTTCAGCCATAAGAAGGAATGAAATACTGATACATGCTATGACATGGGTGAACTTGAAAACATTATATTAAGTAAAAGAAGCCAGGCACAGAAGACCACATATTGTATCACTCCACTTACATGAAATTTCAGGAATAGGCAAATCTACATGGAAAAAAGTAAATCAGTGGTTGCCTATGGCTGGAATGTTTGGAGAAAAATGGAGAGTCACGACTAATAGGTATAGGACTTCCTAATGGTCTAGGGGTAATGAGAATGTGACAAAATTAGAGTGTAGTGATGGTTTCATTACCCTGTAAATATACTAGTAAATGGAATTGTATATTTTAAATGGGTGAATTGTATGGCATGTACATTATATATCAATAAAGATCTTTAAAAATATAGTTATCTCAAATTCTTGTTATTTTGAAAATACCTTCACATAACCATATTTACCTTATAATGCATTTTATTGGAATAAATGCCACTTTCATAACAAGTTGTTCATTGTATTCCTCTCTGTATACTAACCTGATCTCCTTTCTGAAACTCTACATCAATTGGTCTTTTCTGTTCACTGATCTGGCCAGGTGGCCCAGGAGGGCCCTGAAGACCTTGCTCACCCTATTTGCAAGATAAAATTAAAAAGTGAAAAAAAAGGAAAGTGATATTTCATAATTCACACAGACAATAATATAACATGCAAGCAAAGTCAGAGGCAAGAAGCAAAAAGGAAGGAGAAAACTTAAGGTTGAATGATCCCCTTTTCACTCACCTTTTCGCCCTTGGGTCCTTGGAAATTTAAGCCCATATTTCCCTGAAGAGAGAGATTTTGGTTTAAAATCTCATTGACAATAAAACAAGAATTCACACCAAAAAAAAAAAAAAAAAGTAAAGAAAAAGAAAATACCTTTGGTCCTGGACTTCCTGGTGGACCAGGAGGGCCCTAAGATTAAAAGACACAGAAAAGGAAACAGTATAACATTAATAAGACTTTAAAAAATTTATTTAGTTTCATAAATGTGAAGACTGAAAAAGCTCTTCAAAATAATATTTCCTGTTTTTTTCTCATTGCTTTCTAGTCAGAGACACACATCTTAAATGATTTAAACAAAGTAGATGAGTGTGGATACTTCTCATGAGACGATACCAGTGGGATGTGAAAGACATGCAAGGGTGGGTAGGGACAGAGGATAGCACCAGTGCTAAATATAAGTACAAAAATTAATGTAAACAAACATCAGTTTTCTCATATCAGAATTACAGGTTAATTTAAGTAACAAAAGGCAATTACTTCTCTAATTATAGAAAGAACATTTTTAAGGGATTTGTCACTACTTGACCAAAGATTGAGTAGAATTCTAGATGTGGTCAATTGTGTCATAATTTTTTTGTTTCATTTTCTTTTTGATGTTTTGCTCCCCTGAGTGTACACTTAGCTGTTACTATATAGTCATAAACATTAAAATTTTTTAACGTAGTGCTGGTACCTGTTCTACCACATGTAATTTTTCTTCTATATTACAGTTCTTAATTTATTTAGAGTTTTATGAAACATGGTATAGTTTTGATTGACAAAAGCAAAGTAATTTTACAATTATGTACATACAAAACCAAAATGGTTTTGTGGATAAATGTTATATTAAAATTCATATTAGTGACTTTCTTGAGAGTTGAGAGAAGTAGAGTCCAATTTAAAATGTCAACAGATTTGGGAGTCCACTTCCCCCTGGTCATGGATGAAACACCTAGCGCATCTTCTGAGGAACAGAGTGAATAGCCAATGGTATCCCAGCATATTTGAAGACTGGACGCCCAAAACTGTAGAGGATGTTGAAAAATCAGATGGCAAGGAAAGTGCTTCAGGGCAATAAGGTCCTGGGACCAGCGCGGGGGTCCAGGGCAGCTACAGTCCCAGGTCCAGTGCCCTCTGGATATGCGCAGGATTCTTAGGAGACAGCCAGGTCAAAGGCTCCCTCCCATGCCAAACTGGGTTTGAGCAGCACTAGGAGGAACCTGGATGCTTGAAGTCACTGAGGGGAATAAGGACGAAGTGGCAAACACACAGGGGAGGTGTGCACCCACTGAGACTGTGGATGCCGGCTGGAGAGAGTTGGGCAGTGATGGACCCTGACCCGGTCAGTCCCCAGTCTGGTTGCAGAGTTGGGCTGGGCAAGAGGCCAAGTGCTTGTTTGGAGCCGCAGGCTTGAATAGGAGAAATTTTTCAAAAAGAAAAAGAAAAAAAAGGCACTCAGTGCCTGTTTAGGGAATTCTCCTTCAGTAGCTGCCCCCGCCTCCTGTGCTTCTACCCTGTGGGCTACAGCGACAGCCCTCCAGCGGCTGCAGTAGAGACTGTGCACTCATACACGAAGCCCCTGGGCATGGGGCACACCTGACCCTGCAGCCCAGTGACTGCCAATCCCATCACAGCAGTGGAGGCTGAGCACCCACGCCCACAGGCAGCTCCAGGACAGTGCACACCTGACCCTGCAGCCCAGTGGCTACCCATCCCACCTAGTAGTGGAGGGCGACCACTCATGCCCGCAGCCCTGGGGACAGAATGTGCCAGACCCTGCCACCCAGAGGCACCTTGCACCCAACCCCAGCGCCCCAGGCTTGTGCTTCCATCCACAGCAGCAGCCTCGGTGGAGCTCCTGCCCTGCAGGACCGACTTGCTTTCTGAGAGGAAGGCAGAGACGCCCCTGCAGAGGAGAGCTGCAGGGCTCAGGAAGTCAGCAATCCCTAGAAAGAAGTAACTCAGTAAGGGGGATGAACTACCCTGAAGAGATTCTGAGAGTCCCTAGCATCTAGGACAGCAAAGAGCGAGATGGTGTGTGAGTTGCACCTAAATGGTGCACCTCCAGGACAGCACAACTGGTGGACTGAAGGCTTAGGCTGGGCGCAGAAAGGCACTGGGGGCCCGGCAGCAAACTGAGGAACTGGGCTGGAAGCTGGGCAACTGCGAAGAGTGATGCTCAGGAAGGGAGAAAAGTGAAGCCAATCCCCCTCAGCCAGAAGCAGCCAAGAAGACCAACAGAACTGCCTCGACTGATTTAAAGCCCCCAGGAAGCTTTTTTTTTTTTTTAATTCCCTCTTCCTTTCTTTCCTTCCATTTTTTTTTAAATTCCAGCAAGTGAGACAATATAACACCTGGAGCTGTGAAAAGACCAGAGTTAGACCCAAAGAGGGGTCGTCCCAACAACTGAGACAGTGAGAAAAATTTTGCTTTGCTACTCCAGAGAACTTGTAGGTAATTGCATATTTGTATTATTATTTTTTCATTATTCTTATATCTTATATTTTATTAGTTTTCTTATTATTATTCTTTCTGTTTAGTCTTCTATGCTTGGTTTGTTAAATTGCATTCTTTGACTGGTTTCCCTTGTTCTCTCTTTAATATTGTATTTTTAATTTCCTGTCTTTCACTTCACTTATGTTCCAATAGACCACTACTCTATCTAGGTCTTGTACTTCCTATTCTTGTTATTCAGATCACATATATTCTGTCGTATGATTGTTGCTCCATTACTATTGTAAATAATAGCTGTTCCATACAATTGTAAATACTACACAGCATCCCTCCCAGATCTTAGCTCACTTCATTGTTTCCTGAACTTTATTATTGGTGTGGTTAACTCTATGCTCTAACACATTACACCTATTTTCTACCCTTTACTCTCACTTTACCTCATATTCTGACCTTCCACAAGCTCACTGCTTTCTAGATCCAACTCACAATCCTTCCACTGCTAACAAGACTCTTATCTTTATTACACTCTTTCTAAAAAGTGGTTAGTTGGGTAAAATATCATGGTTAACATTATACATATCCAAACGATCTCCTATCTCTTTTATATGGGTTGGTACTTTAAATACCATAGAATGCACTCCCGCAGTCTTAAACCATTTTGTCTTCGCCTTCCAAATGATCACAAAAAAGAGTACATTGCAGCTGTGAACACAAGGATACTTGCTGGAAGAGGAAACCCACCAACAAAGGAACCACCAACAGATAAGAACAGAGGAAGATGAACGACAGAGTGGAAGCCACACTAACTCAACCAGGACCTATCTGGAAATACAACTAAATGGTACGGAAATTACCCATAACAAACAACTGCACAAGATCGAGAGAGAAGCCTCAAAATTTTGTACACACAGAAGAACCAGCTTCAACACAACCTGTCCACACCTGCACAACAGAAGACGAGAGGTGGTGGATGGCATGACCTTCAGTTAACCAGCAGGAGGGAAGGACACACCAAAGAATGACCCCAAAACAATCAAAACACAAAGACATACAGAGAGCCAACATAAACAACAGCCAAAGACCAGCAAGCTCAGGAGATCAAGGAGTCTACAACACTAAATCTCACAGGATTTGTACCATAGAAATTCACACACTAAACCCAGGGAGTCAGAATAGATAAATTTAAGAAGCACAGGCCAACAAGAAGAGTCTCACAAACAATGGGAAGACAAAGAAACAATCCCCAAATGAAAGTAAAAGAGGAAGCCTCAGAAAGAATGCTAAATGAAACAGAGGCAAGTCAACTATCAGATATTGAGCTCAAAGCAATGGTTATCAGGAAGCTCAACAAGCTCACAGAGAATTACAAAAACCTACAGGGAAACTGTAATAAACTCACTGCAAACTATATCAACATGAAAAAGGAAATAGAAACTATCAACAAGGGCCAAGAGGAAATGAAGAATACAATTCTTCATTTGAAGAACTAAAGAATACAGTAGAAGGAATCAAAAGCAGGACACATGAAGCAGAGGATCGAATCAGCAATCCGGAGGACAAGGTAGAAAACAATACCGAAGAAGAGCAAGAAAAGAAAAAGAGGCTCAGGAAGAATGAAGAGAAGTTAACAGATATGTAGGACAAAATGAAATGTAATAATATCTGCATAATAGGGATGTCAGATGGAGAAGAGGAAGAGCAAGGGATAGAAAACCTGTTTGAAAAAGTAATGATGATAAATTTCCCTAGTTTGATGAGAGAAAATGTCACACAAATCCGGGAAACACAGAGAGTCTCAGTCAAGAAGAACCAAAACAGGCCCACTTCAACATATACCATAATTAAAATGGCAAAACTCCAAGACAAAGAGAGAATCTCAAAGTCAGCAAAGGAGAAACAAGAAGTAACATACAAGGGTGCACCAATAAGACTATCAGCTGACTTCTCAATGGAAACACTCCAAGCCAGAAAAGAATGGCAAAAAATATTCCAAGTAATGAGAACCAGAGGCCTGCAACCAAGGTTACTTTACCCAGCAAGGCTCTCAATCAAGATAAAAGGCCAAATAATTGGCTTCCCAGACAAAAGAAGTCTAAAAGAATACAGCTCCACCAAACCAGCTCTGCAAGAGATGCTAAATGGACTGCTTTAAGGAAAGAAAGGAAGAGAGAGAGAGAGAGAGAGAGAAACACAGGTCCAAATAAATGGCAATGAATAAGTAACTATCAATGATAACCTTAAATGTATATGGATTAAATGCCCCAATCAAAAGACACAGAATAGTGGAATGCATAAAAAAACATGACCCAAACATATGCTGCCTACAAGAGACCCACCTCAGAACAAAAGACCTACACAGACTGAAAGTGAAGGGCTGGAAACAAATTTTCCAAGCAAATGGACAGGATAAAAAAGCCAGGGTAGCAATACTCATATTAGACAAAATAGACTACAAAAAAAGAGCCATAAAACGAGACCCAGAAGGTCACTTCATAATACTCAAGGGAAGAATCCACCAAGAAGACATAAACATTGTAAATATATATGCACCCAACACAACAGCACCCAAATAAATAAAGAAAACCTTCGAGGACATCAACAAAGATATTGACAGAAACACAATTATAGTAGGGATTTCAACACCTCACGGTCAAAAATGAACAGATCTTCCAAACAAAATATCAACAAAGATATTGTGTCACTGAAAAATATCCTAGATGAAATGGACTTAACTGATAAATATAGAGAGAGCCTTTCATCCCAAAGAAGCAAAATACACATTATTTTCAAATGCACATGGAACATTTTCAAAGAGAGACCACATAATAGGAAACAAAACAAGCCACAACAAATTCAAGAAAATTGAAATCATATCAATCATTTTCTCTAACCACAAGGAAATGAAATTAGAAACGAACCTCAAGGAAAAGAAACCCCAAAACAATCAAACTCATGGGGACTGAATAGCATGCTATTAAACAATGAATGGGTCAAGAATGAGATTAGGGAAGAAATCAAAAAGTTTCTGGAAAAAAATGAAAATTAACTCACAACAATCCAAAACTTATGGACACAGCAAAGGCAGTCCAGAGAGGGAAGTTCATAATGATACAGGTCTACCTAAAAACGATAGAAATATTTCAAGTAAACAACCTAACCCTATGCCTACAACAACTCGAGGAACAACAAAGAAAGCCCAGAGCAAGTAGAAGAAAGGAAATAACCAAGATCAGAGCAGAATTATATGACATAGACAGTAAAAGTACAATTCTAAGAATCAATAAATTCAAGAGCTGGTTCTTTGAAAAGATAAACAAAATTGAGAAGCCTTTACGCAGGATCATCAAGGAGAAAAGAGAGAGCATCCAAATAAACACAATCAGAAATGAAAGAGAAGAGATTACAACTGATACCACAGAAATACAAAGGATTGTAAGAAATTACTATGAAGAAGTATATGACAAGAAATTTGAAAACCTGGGTGAAATGGATAATTTTCTAGAAAAATATAATCTTGCAAAAGTGAATGAAGAAGAAGTAGAAAGCCTGAACAGAACAATAACAGTTGATGAAATTGAAGCAATAATCAAAAAACTTCTGACACATAAAAGCCCTGGACCAGATGGTTTCACAGGAGAATTCTACAAAGCATTTAAGGAACAGCTAACCCCTATCCTTTGTAGATTATTCCAAAAAATTTAAGAAGATGAAAGACTCCCAAACTCTTTTTATGAAGCCAGTATCATCCTACTCCCAAAACCAAATAAAGACATAACAAAGAGTGTAAACTTCAGGCCAATATGGCTGATGAACATAGGCACTAAAATCCTCCACAAAATATTGCCAAACCGCATCCAGCAATACGTTGAAAAGATCGTACACCATGACCAGGTGGGATTGATCCCAGGGAAGCAAGATGGCACAATATTTGCAAATCAAAAAACCTAACAGGTCACATAAACAAAACTAAAGACAAAAATCACATGATCATATCAATACATGGGGAAAAAGCATTTGATAAGATACAGCACCCATTTATGATAAAAACACTGAGCAAAGTAGAAATAGAGGGATCATTCCTCAACATAATAAAGGCCATATAGGAGAGACCTACAGCCCACATCATACTCAATGGGTGAAAACTGAAAACTTTCCCACTAAGATCAGGAACAAGACAAGGATGCCCTCTCTCAGCACACCTGTTCAACACAGTATTGGAAGTCCTAGCCACAGTGATCAGACAACGAAATAAAAGGTATCAAAATTGGAAATGAGGAAATGAAACTGTCATTGTTTGCAGGTGATTTGATACTGTACATAGAAAATCCTACAGACTCCACCAAAAAGCTGCTTGTCCTAATAAATGAATTTGGCAAAACAGCGTGATACAAAGTCAATATCCAGAAATCAAAGGCGTTTTTGCATACCGACAATGCAACATCAAAAACAAAAATCAGGAAAAAGAAACCATTTGATATAGAAACAAGAAAAATAAAATACCTAGGAATAAACCTAAGCAGGGAGTAAAAGATCTATACTAAGAAACCTACACAACACTGAAGAAAGAAATTAAGGAACACACAAACAAATGGAAACATATACCAAGTTCATGGACTGGAAGAATTAACATCATCAAAATGTCGATACTACCCAAAGCAATGTATAGAGTCAATGCAATACCTATTAAAGTACCAATGGCATATTTCACAGATATAGAACAAACACTTCAAAAATGTATATGGAACCAGAAATGACCCCAAATAGCTGCAGCAATTTTGACAAAGAAGAGCAAAGTAGGAGGGATCACAATACCTGATATCAAACTGTATTACAAGGCCACTGTAATCAAAACAGCCTGGTACTGGCAAAAAAACAGGCACATAGACCAATGGAACAGAACAGAGAGCCCAGAAATAAACCCAAGTCTCTATGGCCAATTAATATTTGACAAAGGGGGCAGCAGCATAAAAGGTAGCAAAAATAGCCTCTTCAACAAATGCTGATGGGAGATCTGGAAGCTACATGTAAAAAAATGAAACTCAAGCACCAACTTACACCATAAACAAAAATTTATTCAAAATGGATAAAAGACTTAAATATAAGTCGTTACACCATAAAAGTCCTCGAGGCACACATCAGCAGGAAAATGTCAAACATTCCTTGCAGCATCATCTTCACTGATATGTCCCCTAAAGAAAGGTGCATAAAGGCAAAAATAAATAAATGGGACCTCATCAAATTAAAAAGCTTCTGCGTGGCTAAAGAAAACAGCATTAAAATGAAAAGTGAACCAACCATATGCGAAAACATATTTGCCAATGATACCTCAGACAAGGGTCTGAGCTCCAAAATGTATAAAAAACTCACACGACTCCACTCGAGGAAGAAAAAAAAACCCATTAAAAAATGGGCTAAAGACTTCAACAGACTCTTCTCTAAGGAGGACATACAGAGGGGCCAGAGACATATGAAAAGATGTTCAGCATCACTAGCCATCAGACAGATGCAAATTAAAACCATAATGAGGTACTACTTCACATCGATCAGAATGACCATCATAAACAAATCAACAAACAAGTGTTGGAGAGGATATGGAGAAAAGGGAACCCTAGTGCACTGTTGGTGGGGATGCAGATTGGTGCAGCAACTGTGGAAAACAGTATGGAATTCCCTCAGAAAACTAAAAATGGAACTGCCTTTTGACTCAGCAATTACACTGGTGGGATTATACCCTAAGAGCCCTGAAACACCAATCCAAAAGAATCCATGCACCCCAATGTTCTTAGCCAAGTGCCCTTTAGTAAGTGAGTGGATAAAAAAACTATCATACGTTTACAGAATGGAATACTACACAGCAGAGAGAAATAAGGAATTCCTATCCTTTGCAACAGCATGGATGGAACTGGAGAGCATTATGCTAAGTGAAATAAGCCAGGTGGTGAGGGACAAATACCATCTGATCTCACCTTTAACTGGAACATAATCAACGAAAGAACAAACAAATAAAATATAACCAGGGACTTTGAAATTAAGAACAATCTAACAATAGCCAGAGGGGAGGGAGAAGGGACAATGGGGAGAAGGGTTTTTAGGAACAACTATGAAGGACACATGGACAAAACCAAGGGGGAGGATGGAAGCAAGGGAGGGCAGTGAGTTTGACTGAGGTGGGGGTGGGTGGGGAGAAAATACCCACCTGTAATTGAACAACAATAAAATAATTAAAACAAATAAAAATATAGTAGAATTAAAGAAAATAAAATGTTTACAGTTTTGAGGATCCAAGATGATAATGGAGTATGTGGAAGCTACATTAATGCCCTCCCAGGACCAAACTGGACCTACAACTAAATTATAGAGAAATCACCCTCAATAACTACTGAACACTAGCTGGAGAGAAGTCTAACAATCACAACAAGACCTGTAGTGAGTGCAGAGTCAGGAGAGGGCTGGTTGGGCTCCCACGGGCAACAGTTGAAGTGCTGGAGGGATATTTAAGCAGCCAGGAGGGGGCTCCCCTTAAAAAGTGTGGCATAAACATCAAGCTGGGCTCCCCAGCCTACAGCATCAGAACCAGGAAAAGAACCCAAATATCTGGCTGTGAAAAGCAACAAGGTTTCTGTCCATCAGGGAGCGATGGCTAGAGATGCAGAGAGCCTCTTAAAAGTCCAACACTCATAATTTCATTCCCAGCCATTTACCCTGGCAGAGTGCAGTAAAGACGTGTAGTGTCTCTTGGGAGTGAAGTAAAGGAACAGTCACCAAGATCCCTGTGCTGAGTTATTCCCCATACTGAAGAAGCCATCTTTCTCTGGAAGAGCACTCCCAATCATGTGGCTTCAGCCTGAGGGGAAGCAATAGCTCCACCCAGGAGAACCTCTCTTGCCCCACCCTGTAGTGCTTAAGCTGACTGCAGCTGGAGGCACTTTCAGTGATTAAGTGATTAAGGCTGACAGAAATCCTGAAGGTGAAGGGGGATCTCCAGGAGCTTTGAGACTAGCTGACTTCCCCCAGGCCCAGTGCTGGTAAAAGCCTGCCTCAGTGTATAGCCTAATTCTTTCTGTACACACCTAAGCTCAGCATAGAGAGCCACAGAAGCTGTAGATCATTGATAGCCCCAAACTAGTTGTCCAGAGCCAGTCACAGGCAGCATCTGACATAGGTCTGAATCAGAATCTTTGCAGAACTACCTAATACATAGGAACAAACATAAAGAGGCAGCCAAAATGGGAAGACAAAGAAATATGCCACAATGAAAGAACAAGAGCATTTTCCAGAATAAAAACTAAACAAAAGGGAGGCAAGCAATTTATCAAACACAGAGCTTAGAGTAATGATTATAGGAATGCCCAACAGCATGGACAAAGACATAGAAACCATAAAAAAGACCAGTCAGAAATAAAGAATGCAATATCTGATATAAGTAATATACTGGAAGGAATAAACAATAGATTAGATGAAGAAGAGGATTGAATCAGCAATTTGGAAGAGAAGGAAGAAAAACAAACACCCAGGCAGAGCAGCAAAAGAAAAAATGAATTAAAAAGAATGAGGAGAGCTTAAGAAATCTTTAGGACAACATGAAGTGTAACAATATCTGCTCATGGGAATTCCAGAAGGAGAAGAGAATGAGCAGGGATTAAGAACCTATTTGAAGAAATAATGACTGAAAACGTCCTTAATCTGGTGAAAGAAAAAAATACACAAGTTCAGAAAGTACAGAGTCCCAAACAAGATGAACCCAAAGAGGCCCACACCCAGACACATCATAATTAAATTGGCAAAGGTTAAAGACAAAGAATCTTAAAAGCCACAAGAAAAAGACATTTGGTTTGCTACAAGGGAGCTCCCATAATAACATCAGCTGATTTCTCAACAGAAACATTTCACATCAGAAGGGACTGTCACGAAATATTCAAAGTGATGAAAAGGAAACGTCTACAACCAAGACTACTTTACCTAATAAGGCTATCATTTAAAATTGTAGGAGAACTTAAGAGCTACCCAGACAAGAAAAAAACTAAAAGAGTTTATTACCTCCAAACCAATATTACAAGAAATGTTAAAAGTCCTTCTTTAAGAAGAAGAAAAAAACCCAGAAGAACATAGTTAAAAGAATAAAATGGCAATAAATATATACCTATCAATAATTATTTTAAATGTAAATGGCTTGAGTGATCTAAGATGGCAGAGGAGTAAATGAAATCTACACTAACCTCCTCCCAGGATCAATATGGAATTACAACTGAATTGCAGAGAAATCATCCTGAATAACCAACTAAACATTAGCTGGAGAGAAGCCTTATAACCAAGGACACTCAAAAGTTTTTGAACAGCAAAGAAAATCATCAACAAAATAAAAAGATAACCCATAGAATGGGAAAACATATTCACTGAAACATATGATAAGGAGTTAATACACAAAATTTATAAAGTACTTACAAAATTCAACACAAAAAAAAATCCCAAAAAGTTAACAAATGGACAAAGGACCTGAACAGACAGTTCTCCAAAGAGGACATACAGAGGGCCCAGAGACATATGAAAAGATGCCCAACATCACAAATCATCAGAGAAATGCAAATTAAAACCACAATGAGATATCACCTCACACCAGTCAGAATGGCTATCCTTAATAAAGCCACAAATAACAAGTGCTGGAGAGGATGTGGAGAAAGGGGAAACCCTTTGCACTATTGGCAGGAATGCACAGTGCAGCCAACTGTAGAAAGCAGTATGGAGACACCACATTTTTCAGACTGTAAGATGCACTCCCACCCCCAATCTGGGAGGAAGTTGGGGTGTATCTTATAGTCCAAATGTAGCTTGCCTAGCTCATGGGGGTAGGGGGCGGCTATGGAGCAGAGATTTTTCCCCTATATTACCCCTCTAAAACCTAGGTGCATCTTATGGTCCAGTGTGTCTCATAGTCTGAAAAATATGGTACCTCAACAAATTAAATATGTATCTGCATTTTTACCCAGTGATCCCACTTCTGAGAATATATGCAAAGGAACCGAAAACACTAATTTTTTTTATTTTTTATTGTTATTCAATTACAGTTGTCTGTATTTTCTCCCCATCCCTATACCCCACCCCAGCTGAGCCCACCTCCCTCCCCCACCTCCACCCTCCCCTTTGATTTTGTCCATGTGTTCTTTGTAGTAGACCCTGAAAACCCTTCTCCCCACTGTCCCTTCCCTTGTCCCATTTGGCTATTATTAGATTGTTCTTAACTTCAATGTCTCTGGTTATATTTTGTTTGCTTTTTTCTTCTGTTGATTATGTTCCAGTTAAAGGTGAGATCATATGGTAATTGTCCCTCACCACCTGGCTTATTTCACTTAGCATAATGCTCTCCAGTTCCATCCATGCTGTTGCAAAGGGTATGAACTTCTTCTTTGTCTCTGCTGCATAGAATTCCATTGTGTAAATATACCATGGTTTTTGGATCCACTCATTTGCTGATGGGCACTTAGGTTGCTTCCAGTACTTGGCTATTGTAAATTGTGCTGCTATGAACGTTGGGGTGCATAGGTTCTTTGGATAGGTGTTTCAGGGTTATTAGGGTATAATCCCAGCAGCGGAACTGCTGGGTCAAAGGGCAGTTCCATTTTTAGTTTTCTGAGGAAATTCCATACTGTTTTCCACAGTGGCCTCACCAGTCTGCATTCCCGCCAACAGTGCACTAGGGTTCCCTTTTCTCCGCAACCTCTCCAACATTTGTTTGTGGATTTGTTTCTGTTGGCCACTCTGACCAGTGAGAGATGGTACCTCATTGTGGTTTTAATTTGCATCTCTCTGATGGCTAGTGATGCTGAGCATCTTTTCATATGTCTCTGGGCCCTCTGTATGTCTTACTTGGAGAGTGTCTGTTCAAGTCCTTTGCCCATTTTTTAATTGGGTTGTTTGTCTTCCTGGAGTGGAGTCGTGTGAGTTCTTTATATATTTTGGAGATCAGGCCCTTGTCAGAGGTATCATTGGCAAATATGTTTTCCCATACTGTTGGTTCTCCTTCCATTTTAATGCTGTTTTCTTTAGCCATGCAGATGCTTTTTCTTTTGATGAGGTCCCATTTGTTTATTCTTTCCTTTATGCACCTTGCTTTAGGGGACATGTCTGAGGATGTTGCTGCGTGGAATGTCTGAGATTTTCCTGCCAATGTTTTCCTCTATGACTTTTATGGTGTTACGACTTATATTTAATTATTTTATCCATCTTGAGTTTATTTTTGTGTATGGTGTAAGTTGGTGATCGAGTTTCATTTTTTTGCACATAGCTGTCCAGATCTCCCAACACCGTTTGTTGAAGAGGCTATTTTTGCTCCATTTTATGCTCCTGCCTCCTTTGTCAAATATTAATTGACTGTAAAGACTTGGGTTTATTTCTGGGCTCTCTATTCTGTTCCATTGCTCTATGTGCCTGGAAAACACTAATTTGAAAGAACACAAGCACCCCTATGTTCATTGAAGTGTTATTTACAATTGCCAAGATATTGAAGCTGCCTAAGTATGCATCAATCGATGAGTGGATAAAACAACTATGAGATTTACACAATGGAATACTACTCTGCCATAAAAAGAAGAAAATTTTATCCTTTGTGACAGTATGGATGGACATGGAGAACATTATGCTAAGTGAAATAAGCCAGTCAGAGAAGACAAATACCATAGGATTTCACTCATATGTGGAATCTAACAAACAAACTGAACTAACAAGCAAAACAGAGAAAGACTCATAGATGGAGAACAGATGACAGCTAGTGTGTTGTGGGGTGGGGAGGTTAGGGGGTAGAGGGATTGAGAACTAAGGGAAAAAGGACTCATGGACATGGACAACAGTGTGTTGATTGCTGGGAGGAGAGGGTATAAGGGAACTAAATGGTAATGGAAAAATATAATAAAGATTCTATATTTAAAAATGTAAATATCTTAAATGCCAACAGCAGGGACAAAGACATCAAAAGACATAGGGTAGCTAAATGGGTAAGAAAACAAGACCCATATATATATGCTATCTACAAGAAACATAGCTGATAACAAAAGATACACATAGACTAATAATAAAGATATGAAAAAAGGTATTTCATGGAAATAGAAATGAAAAAAAAAGTTGGAGTAGCAATACTTATATCTGACAAAATAAGCTTTAAAATAATGGCTATAGTAAGAGAGAAATAAGGACAGCTCATAAGGATAAAGGGAGCAGTCCAGCAAGAGGATATAACCCTAATAAACATATATGAACTGAACATAGGAGCACCTAAATATGTAAAGTATATCTTTCTTTTATTTTTAATCTTCACCTGAAAACATGCTCACTGATTTTATAGAGAAGAGAAGGGAGGGAGAGAGAAGAGGGAGAAAACACTAATTTGAGAGGGAAACACCAACTGGCTGTCTCCTGTATGCACCCCATCTGGGGACCAAATCTGCAAACTAGGCATATACCCTGACAAGGAATCAAACTCGTGACCTGGTTTATATGACAATGCTCCAACCAATTGAGCCACACCAGCCTGGGCTGTAAATCGAATCTTGATGGAGAGAGAGGAAGAGGGGAAGAGGGAGAGAGGGGGAGGGGGACGGGGGGAGGGGGAGAGATTGATTGACAGTTATACAGTCATTGTAGAGGATTTTAACACGTCATGTACATCAAGTGATAGATGTTCCAGACAGGAAATCAAGAAGAAAATGGTGGCCTTAAATGACACAATAGATCAGATAGATTTAACTGATATCTTTACAGCATTTCACTACAAAGCAGCAGAATATACATTCTTTTTCAATTGCACATGAAGCATTTCCCAGGACAGACTACAAGTTAAGCCAAAAAAACAGTCTAAATAAATTTAGGAAGATTGAAATTATATGCAGTATCTTCTTTACCATAATGGTGTGAAAGTAGAAATCAATCACTGGGAGAAAACTGAAAAACACCCAAAGACATGGAGGCTAAATAACATATTATTAAACAATGAATTAATTAAAAATAAGATCAAGAAAGATATTGAAAGGATTCCTTGAAACAAATGAAAATGAGACCACAAGAATGAAAAATCTGTGGGATGGAGTGAAAGCAGATCTATGAGGGAAATTCATAGCATTACAAGCCTACCTCAAAAAACAAGAAAAATCTCAAATAAACAATCTAACTTTATATTTAAAATAACTTGAAAAAGAACAAACAAAGCCCAAGTGAGTAGAAGAAAGGAAATAATAAAGGTCAGAGAAACAATTAAAAAAATAGTGTCTAAAAAGGAAAAAAAATAGATAAATGAAACAAGAGCTAGTTCTTTGAATAGATGAAGAGGACTGACAAAACTTTAACTAGATTCATCAAGAAAAAAAACAGAGAGGACCCAAATAAGTAAATCAGAAATGAAAGAGGAGAAGTAACAATTGACACCAAAAAAAATATGAAGGATTGCAAGAAAATGTTATGAACAACTATATGCCAACAAACTTGGCCATCTGGACAAATAGGATAAATTCCTAGAACCATACAGTCTTCCAAAACTGAATCAGGAAAAACCAGAATATGAATAGACAGATTACAACTAGTGAAATTGAAGTAGTAATAAAAAAAAATCTACACCAACAAAAGTCGTGGACAGGATGGTTTCACAGCTGAATTTTACCAAACATTCAAAGGAGAGCTAACACCTATTCTTTTCAACCATTTTCAAAAAATTCAAGAGGACGGAAGACTCCCAAGCTCATTTTTGGAGGCCAGCATTATCCTAATTCCAAAACAAGCTAAAAACAATAGAAAGAAAAAAATTATAGGTCAATATCTCTGATGCGCTTAGATGCTAAACAAAATCCTTAGACCCTCAACAAAATGTTAGCAAATCTGATCTAGTAATAAATTAAAAAGATCACACATTGTGATCAATTAGGATTTATTCCAGGGATGCAAAATTAGTAGAATACCCGCAAATCAATAAATATGAGGCACCACATAAATAAAAAGAAGATGGATAAAAGCCACATGATCATATCAATAGATTCAGAAAAAGTATTTGATAAAATCCAGCACTTATTTATAATAAAAAAAAAACTCTCAGAAAAGTGGGAATAGAAGGAACATACCTCAACATAATAAAGGCCATATATGTCAAACCCACAGCCAACATCATACTCCAGGTGGTAAAAACTAAAAGGATTTCACTTAAGATTGGGAACACAACAGAGATTTCTGCTTTCACTACTCTTATTAAATATAGTACTGTAATACCTAGCAACATCAGTCAGACAAGAAGGGGAAATAAAAGGCATCCAAATTGAAAAGGAAGAAATACAACTGTAATTATTTGTAGGTGACATGATATTGTATACAGAGAATTGTAAAGATTCCACCAAAAAAAACTACTACAACTGATTAATGAGTTCAGTAAAGTATTATAGCAGTATAAAACAAATATCCAGTGATCAGTTGCATTTTTATACACTAATAATGCACTATCAGAAAGGGAAACTAAGAAAACTGTCCCATAAACAATTGCTTCAAAAACAATAAAATATCTAGGAATAAATTTAACCAATGAGGTAAGAGACCTGTACTCAGAAAACTATAAGGCAATGATGAAAGAAAATGAGTAACATAAAAATAAGTGGCAGCAGCTCTGGTTGGTGTGGCCCAGGGGATTGAGCTCAGGCCTGCAAACCAAAGAGTTGCCTGTTCGATTCCCAGTCAGGGCACATGCCTGGGTTGCGGTCCCAGTCCCCAGTGAGGGGCACATGAGAGGCAACCACACATTGGTGTTCCTCTCCCTCTCTTTCTCCCTCCCCTCCCCTCTCTAGAAATAAATAAATAAAATCTGTAAAAAGAAGGAAAATAAATAAGTAGAAGTACATGCCTTGTTCAAAGATAGGAAGAATTAACATCACACAATGTCCATAGGACCCAAAGAAATCTATGATTCAATACAATTGCTGTCAAGATACCAATGGCATATTTCACAGAACTAGAACAAATAATCCAACAATCTATATGGAACCACCAAAGACCCTGAATAGTAAGAGCAATCTTGAGAAAGAAGAACAAGTTGGAGGAATCACAATACCTGATATTAAACTATACTATAAAGCCATAGTAATCCAACCAGCTTGGTGCTCACATAAAAAACCTATACATCAATGGAATAGAGTAGAAAGCCCAGAAATAAACCCAAGCTTTTATACTCAATTAATATTTGACTAAGGAGGCAAAAACATATAATTGGGTAAAAGTAGTCAATTAAAAGAAATGGTCCTGGGAATATTGGACAGATACTTTCAAAAAATAAAACTAGAACACCTTCTTATACCCTATACAAGAATAAATGCAAAATTGATGAAAGGCTTAAATGTTAAGAGTAAAAACCATAAAAATTCTAGATGAAAACACAGGCAGCAAAGTCTCAGGCATTTCTCATGGCAATGTTTTCTCTGATATGTCTCCTCCGGCAAGGGAAGCAAAAGAAAAAAAAATAAACAAATGGGACTACATCAAACTAAAATGGTTTTGCACAGCAAAGGAAATCATCAACAAAATAAAAAGACAACCATTGAATGGGAGAACATATTCAGCAATGATACATTTGATAGGGGTTAATATCCAAAATTTATTGAAAACTTAAAAAATTCGACACCAATAAAACAATCTAATTAAAAATTGGCAAACAACCTAAATAGACACTTCTCCGAAGAGGACATACAGATGGCTAATAGGCACATGAAAAGATGCTCAACACCACTACTTATCAGACAAACACAAATTAAAACTATAATGAGATATCACCTCACAAGTGTCAGAATGGCTATCATCAATAAATCAACAAACAACCAGTGTTGGCGAGGATGTGGAGGAAACGGAACCCCAGTACACTGTTGGTGGGAATGCAGACGGGTGCAGCCTCTGTGGAAAACAGTATGGAGTTACCTCAAAAAATTAAAAATGGAAATACCTTATGACTCAGCAATTCTACTTCTGGGAATTTATTCAGGGAAACCCAAAATACTAATTTGAAAGACTATACCCCTATGCTCATTGCAGTGTTATTTACAATAACCAATATTTGGAGACAGCCCAAGTGTTCACCAGATGAGTGGATAAAAAACTGTGGTACATTTACACAATGGAATCTACTACTCAACCTTACCCTTTGTGACAGTATGAAACAACCTGGAGAGCATTATGTTAAGTGAAATAGGCCAGTCAGACAAAGACAAGTACCATACGATTTTACTCATATGTGGAATCTAGTGAACAAAATGAATTCACCTGAAGAATAGTGACAGGCTCATAGACAGAAAGCAGGCTGACAGCTGTCATAGGGTGGTTTGGTTGAGGAGGGTTTAGGGATTGAGAAAAAAGAAGAGAGAAAACCCATGGGGAATGACAACTGTGTGTTGCTTTCCTTGGGGAAGGTGGGTGGAAGGAGGTGGAAGAGTGTATAGGAGGGATAAATAGTGATGCACGACTTGACTGGAGCAGCGAATACAAAATACAGTGAATATAGTGTATAGATTATGTGTTATAGAATTATGTACCTGTAATGTCTAATTTTGTTAACCAGTGTCACCCACAATAAATTCAATAAAAACTAAATAAAATAAAATAGAATGTTAACAGTGTTGTTAAACCTAGAGCCATGAAATTATTACTTCCAAGAGATTGTGAAACTTTGTATCTTGGGAAAATTATAGTACATTAAATCAAAATTGAGCATGGATGATTTGTTTTTGAATAATAATAAGTGAAAAGAGAAAAAAACTAAATCAATAAATAGTATATGTTCAATTTTTTAGTCCAGTTTTATTTTTATATTATCTGACTTTAAACTTTTGAGAATGTTTCAAAGTTTTAAAAGTTAAATAGGCATTTATCTGTCAAAATGTATCACCTCTTAATATCAAGGGACCAATTTATTTATATATTGTACCTTGGTGTCATATCTAAGTCTTGGCTTTACCTATTGAATCAGGGTTAATTCAAAGGAGCAATTACTTAGCATATATTGTTCATGATAACATTGTAAAATCTTTTGTAAATAATAATATTCTAGATTGTGAACATTAAAAATGCATTATAATAAAGTATATTTATATTATAACATATATAATATGAATATTTGTGAAGGAAATCAAAATAAAAGAGGGAGAAATGAAATTACACAAGTAATCTTACCATCAAGCCTGGTGGTCCTGGAGGACCAATTGGCCCTGGTACACCAACAGGACCAGCTGGGCCCTGTTATAAAGGAAGAAAAGTAAAGAGTGAGAACAAGACAAAACCTTCACTGTGTTGTACAAAGAACTAAGTGATGAAATTTTAACTTAAGTAGTTGCCAGAATTCTGTTCTACAGTTCTATAGCTCTACAATATCATAACCATTGAAATATGTAAGAATAAATGGATTGAATAACTATAAAAATTTCAACTAGGCAGAATGCAGCTTTTAGAATACTTGTTTTACAGCGGTAGATAACAAATGTGGGGCAAACATATCATAAGGAAGTTTTAGAAAATAAAGTGATAAAGATGAGCTTTGAGTGGGCTTTTATGCTAGAACTGGGAAGGGTAAGGCTATTAGTTTCAAGATGGTTTTTATAATTTTAAAATTAAAAAATAAGATTAAAGATGATAAGGGAAGTAAGAATAACGAACAAAAAATAAGAAAATGACAACTGTTGTGGAGCACAATTTTGCATCTTAAAATCTTGAAAATTTGACTGCTTTGAAATCTACCAATTCTGTATCTATGTTTAAATCCTGGATTGTTTTTCAATTTAAAAAAATCCCAAAGCAACACAAACATTCAACAATAGGAGACTGGAGAAACAAACTGTAGTATGTTCACACAATGAAATGTTTTGTGGAAGTGAAACTGAATAAACTAGAATCACATACAATCATATGGATGCACCTTAACATGTAAAAAAGAAAAATTTGCAGAAAACCACAAAAATATTACATTATTTTAAAAGCAAAGCCAGATATTCATGGTTTAGAGATATATGCATATGTAGTAAGACTTTTTAAGAACCAATGGAAAACACAGGATGATAGTTATGTCTTCAGAGAAAGCAGAAACCACAGGTTGATTAAAAGTCATTTTTAATATTCTATTTCTTACATGCTGTGCTGGGTTCACAGATGTTCATTTGGTAGTTACACTTCTATCTCTCTCTCTATATATATATAAACACACACACATATACATATATATAATGCATGCATTCTTCAGTAGCTTCAAAAATTACATTATTATGAAAGGTAAAGGGTAAGATTGAGATACTTAATAGCATATGGACGGGTGATAAGTATATGAGAAGGTAGTTAAAAAAAAGTCCCTAACATGCTATCTTAGTGATCAAATATTAGAAAGTACTGATTATTATTTTTTGGATCAATCCTCATGAAACATAAACCTCAAGAAACTGACTTCTTAATCTATATAAATATTCTAAATTTATTGCTGTTTCTATGCATACATGTTATCTGTAGGCTAACATAATGTTTTTCTTAAGATTATAACTGATGCATACATTATACTCCTTCAGCCTAAAATATGTTCATTTATTATGCATAACTGATAGTGTTATAAATGATGTCTTCTAATATCTTAAATGGGGCAAAAAATAAAATCTGATTTTATTTTTAATCAGATCATTTACAATCATCAGGACTATTCCTGCTATTCTACTGATCCCCACAGTACAAGAATAAAAATATCGAAGCCTATTTCCACTGCCAAACACCAAAACAAGTATTTCTGTGGAAATTGAATAGAAAAGTAAGAGACCAAGGCAGTATTTCTTAAAATTCTCCATGGTCCAGATTGCTTTCATCTTCAGGTAGAAGGTACATGCAATATCTATCAAACTTTAGATGATAATTTCTATAACTAAAGGCTGAAAAGAAAAGAAATGTGATGCTGTGATGTGATTAAATCCGTACTGCGGAGCAGAAAATCACTGCTTACTTGTACTCCAGGAGGACCTGGATGTCCTGGGTTACCCTTTGGTCCTGGCAGTGATGATATAATTATACTACCTGGTTCTCCCTGAAAGAAACCATCAATGAAAGTTATAAATCACAGTTATGCCACATGAAAAGTACCAAGAGCACAAAAAATGATCTGAGAATTCAATTTGTCACATAAATATCCTGGAAGATTAGGGAAAAGTAGTAATTAACATGAATAAATTTACCTTTTAAAGGGAAGTGAGGAAGTGGACAGAGAATACTCAAGTACAATCAATTTATTAAGAGCCTGTGGTGCTTCCACTTACTCATTAAAAAACCATTTATTTACTATTAATATTTGCAAAAACCTGTTAGGCCCTGAGTACTCAGTAGTGAAAAACATAAACAAGACCTCTGTTCTCATGGTGTTAACAATATACTGGGGAAATGGAGACCGTAATATGAAAACAAATAAGAGGACCAAATGTTCCATTAAGGGCAATAAAGAAAAACATCATAGTACATGATAAAGAAATAGTGGAGGATTAGAAAGAAATGATAATCATGTGACATGGCAAAGGTGCTAATTATTGTTATAATGACAATTATATACAAATATATCAAATTAACATGTTGTACACCTTAAGTTTACACAATGTTATATGTGAAATATATTTCAATTAAAAATAAATAGAAAAGGAAATTAGTTTAGTGTGGGTAGTCACAAAAGGGCAATCTGGGAGAGTGACATGGAGGCTGAGAGCTAAAGAATAATAAGTCAGCCAGATGAAGTTGGGGAAAGAGTATTAGGTAGTGGAAATAGCATGTACAAAGGACTCTAAAAGGGAAGAGTTTGGAACATTGAAATAATGTAATAAAGAGTGGGGTGACCGGTGAGCCAAGGCAAAGTGGTCTAAAGATACATCTGCAAACGTAAGCAGGGCCCAGAACATGCAGCTTGTACAGGTCATGGAAAAGAATGGTAGATAGACTGTGTGAAATGTAGTTGGAAACTCTTGAAGACTTATAAGCAGGAAGATTAAATTATTTATTTACATTTTTAAAAGATCATTCTTGGCTGTTTTGGAGAGATTAAATCTGTTTCAAAGGTCAGGGGTACTACAAAAAAAAAAAGAAGGGACAGAGACAGAAAGACAGACAGACAAACAAACAAGTTAAGGGGCTATTACAATAGTCCAGATGAGATGCTGTTAGTGTGGTGACAGTGGAGATGGAGAAAAGTGGGTGAATTTAAGATATATTTTATAGGAAAAATTCATAATATCTAGTAAAATAATGGAAAGAGGAGGTAGAGGTATGTGAAGGAGTAAAAAAATGTAAACACTTTCAGGTTCGGGACTTATGTAATAATATACATAATACATAGTGAATCGAATTTTAGAGATGGAGAAGCCAGAGGGAAGAACAGTTTTATTTGGGGTTCTGGGTTAACTTTGAACATGTTAATTTGAATGTCTGGGAAATATCTGAATCAAGATATCAGGGAGGTATCTAGGTTAAAAGAAAAGTTTGTTTTAGAGATTAAAATATTGGTATTCAGTAACTACCTTATTTTTCGAACTATAAGACGCACCCCCTGCCCCCAAATTTGGGAGGAAAATGGGGGTGCATCTTATAGTCCGAATGTAGCTTACTTGCCTCACTGGAGCGGGGGCAGAGGTGGACAGGGTTCTCCCCCCATTCTCCTCTAAAACCTAGGTGAGTCTTATAGTCCGAAAAATATGGTGAATGGTAATCGATGCTGTGAGCATTAATAATATTGCTAGCCACAGAAGAGAAGAGTCAAACTGTGCCATAATACCTGCTGGATAGAATAGTATCAGTTTGCATACAAAACTGCAGAATGACCAGAGATGCAGGAGAAGAATCAGGGAAGAGTAGTGTCACAGAATACAGGGGAAAAGTGTTTCTACAGAGAGCAGGTGCTCAACTGTATCAAAATGCAATGAGGGTTGAAGGTTTCAGAAAAGACATTTGCATATGAAATACACATTTGCAAGTGTATGAGCACATGGGGTACTAAGAGCCATAGGAACAAAAGAGACTACTTAAGGAGATCTTATAAGTGTGTAACTGCACCCATTTTAAGACAAGTCAGAGACATTATCTGATTGAAGTTGCAGGCTTTCCAAATATTTTATTACAAATGTTTACCTTCCCAGCATGAGATGCTTACCTTCATACCTGGAATCCCAGGAGGTCCCTGTTATTAAGAAAAGATATTCTTTTATATATGTACATATATAATACATACATACATACTAATATGAGAGTAGAGCAAGCAAAAGGATACAATGCTTTCCAAATAAAGTTAAAATTGAATAGATTTCTGTAGGGTCACTCTGAGTACAATGTATATTACGATACTTAAAGATGACATTTATGCAGCATGGGGCAAAATGAGATTTACAGCTGTTTGTATGGAAAATAATACAATAATAAATAATAATACAAGAATAAACTCTGTGTTGAACATACTCACAACTGTAAACCTACTTTTGCCCCTCTCTGTATTTTTTTAATATATTTATTGATTATGCTATTACAGTTGTCCCATTTCCCCACCCCCTCACTCCACTCCATCCTGCCCACCCCCTCCCTCCCACATTCCCCCCCTTATAGTTCATGTCCATGGGTCATACTTATAAGTTCTTTGGCTTCTACATTTCCTACACTATTCTTACCCTCCCCCTGTCTATTTTCCACCTATCATCTATGCTACTTATTCTCTGTACCTTTCGCCCCCTCTCCCCCTCTCCCCCTCCCACTCCCCTATTGATAACCCTCCATGTGATCTCCATCTCTATGGTTCTGTTCCTGTTCTAGTTGTTTGCCTAGTTTGCTCTTGTTTTTGTTTTAGGTGTGGTCGTTAATAACTGTGAGTTTGCTGTCATTTTTTCTGTTCCTATTTCTGATCTTCTTTTTCTTAGGTAACTCCCTTTAACATGTCCTATAATAAGGGCTTGGTGATGATGAACTTCTTTAACTTGACCTTATCTGAGAAGCACTTTATCTTCCCTTCCATTCTAAATGATAGGACATCTTGAAACGTTCCAACATCCGAATTATAGGGGTGCCAGAAGGCAAAGAGGAAGAACAAAAAATTGAAAACTTATTTGAACAAATAATGAAGGAGAACTTCCCTCATCTGGCAAAGGAAATAGACTTCCAGGAAGTCCAGGAAGCTCAGAGAGTCCCAAAGAAGCTGGACCCAAGGAGGAACACACCAAGGCACATCATAATTACATTACCTAAGATGAAACAGGAGAGAATCTTAGAAGCAGCAAGAGAAAAGGAGACAGTTACCTACAAAGGAATTCCCATAGGACTGTCAGCTGATTTCTCCAAAGAGACCTTACAGGCAAGAAGGGGCTGGCAAGAAGTATTCCAAGTCATGAAAGGCAAGGGCCTACATCCAAGATTACTGTATCCAGCCCCTCTCTGTATTAAACAACACAGAATCCTTGCTTTTACCCAGCACAGAGCTATACTACAAACTTCTTTTTCAAAAAAACCCTTTTCTACTTTATTACTTTAAAATTTACTACTTTGTTCTACATGGATGCATTGAGCTCACTTTTTTACACTTCTCCTTCTTCTGTCAATTCCTGTATTTATTATAATCCCAACTTTTATAACTTACTGGAGGACCCTGTAAACCAGGAAAACCGGGACTGCCTGGAAATCCACGTTCTCCCTAGAAAGAGTTAAAAATAAAGAGCATGGAAGAACAAGAAGCAAAGCATAATTATACCAACAAACAATGATTTATTGAAAAATTTCTGTAAAAGCCATTCTGAAACCTGACAGATTGTTAAAAATTCATTAGCCTTCACTTTCCAATTACTTCAATATTAACTATCCATATCATGTCAAACTTCTAAGATATTTTTATCTTTATTCATCAATTGAATCATAAATTAAAAAAAAAAAAAGCCCTGGCTGCTGTGGCTCAGTGGATTGAGTGCTGTCCTATAAATTAAAAGGTAGCTGGTTCGATTTCCAATCAGGGCACATGCCTGGGTTGTGGGCCAGGTCCTCAGTTGGGGGCGTGTGAGAGGCAACCAATCGATGTTTCTCTCACACATTGATGTTTTTCTGTCTAAAAGTAAATACAATCTTTAAAAAAACACACATTTAAAAAAATAAAATATAGTAAAAGAAATAGAAATAAAAAAAATCTTCTACCTCGGTCATTTACTTCTGACAAATTCATTCTGATAGAATCACATCACAGATTCCTGCCCATAATCACATTTAATAGCTAATAACTTGTCCCAATTTCCTGCCCATGTATTATATACAGATTCTTATTTTAACTGCCTTATTGAATTTTTATTTTATTTTAAACTATTTTAAATTATTTTTTGGTAGGAGGAAAAGATGGTAAGAAAGAATGCCATTAATATTGCCAAAAAGACAGTAATAGCAACAGTTCTAACAACTGCAGGTCATTAAGGTTCCTAAGCACCCATTTGTTCCCACTCACTATTGTAAGGTACTCATATGGACATTTGGTTTAGAAAACAAAAGCTAAAACTGCTGTAGAAAAGTCCTAATGCAACCTCCTTTCAAATAGCTATATGCCATAGTAATCCCAGAAACATCTTTATCAGAGGTTAAAAAGAGTAAAATTATTACATCTGAGTGCCTTTAGTTATTGTCCAATACCCTTCCACCATTTTGTATACATGGAAAAGGTAGGTCCAGAGAGAAAGGAAGTGGTCTTGACATCAAGTTTAGAAGACAGAAAACAAAAGAACCCATATATTCTGGTTCCACATCTGGGGTTTACTCTATTAGTTACACAGTAAGAAACATTAAAAAAAAACCTTTTTATCTATAGGTATACATAATAGCCCTGACTGGTGTAGCTCAGTGGATTGAGCACAGGCCTGCAAACCAAAGTGTTGCTAGTTCGATTCCCAGTGAGGGCACATGCCTGGGTTGCAGGCCAGGTCCCCTGATGGGGATCCATGAGAGGCAACCACACATCGATGTTTCTCTCCCTCTCTTTCTCCCTCCCTTCCCCTCTGCCTAAAAATAAATAAATAATATATTTAAAAAAAATAAAGATATACATAATAAATCAATTTTTAAAAAATCTGTTGCTCATATAATTGGAGGCCTCAAACACAAACTAATTATGCAATCTGCTAAGGTGCTGTTTTACAAAAAGAAAGAAAACTATTCCTTTAATCATATAGCATACTATGCTCATTATAGATGATGATTTGTCTTCAAATTTAAGACTTTGCCCAGTGGTCTGTTTGCTGCTCAAGGCATGACTAAAGACAAGAAAAGTGGGTCAGGAAAAAAATGTTTCTCATATGTAATATCTTCTTTTTCCTTTTAAATTGGTAAATAACTAGAATAGGCACAAGAATGTATTGTAGCCCACTTTTAACATGATATTTGTCACGTTAGCTCCACATTGGTCCTGTCCCTGTAAGGTTGCCCTGAGATAAAGATCACAAGTAAGCCTCACAAATCTAATAGTTTATTACTATTGTTATCATCATCATCATTATCATCGACATCGTCATCATCACATTAGCAAGGGTCACACTGACCTGGAGAAATACTGGGTGTAAGAATAATTTTACTGCTTTCAAGTACATACTACAATAAATATCACAAAATATAGTTTTTATAATGTAAAATATTTTATTCAAGGTTTTCAAAATACATGTCCTAATATAAAATCTGACACATGCCATTAGTTAGAAAGATCTAGGGTATTTCATGAATAATTTCACAGAACATTATATACAAATGGAAAATACTAAAAGAATATACAAAAAATAATAACATTGTTGCATTAACCTATAGGAAAAGGAGAAAACTGAAGGAATAAAATATGTAAGGCATAATGTGTAAGCTTTCAAAAAGAGCAAATTTTTCTCATTTTTGTCTTACTATCACTTTATATTAAATGTAGTTTTAACTCAGAACAAGAACAGTGGGTCAGGAAATGATGTTTGTCATATGTAATGTTTTCTTTTTCTTTTTATTGTTGTTCAAGTACACTTGTCTCCATTCTTTTTCTTTTAAATTGTTAAATTATTTTCACTGACAGAGCAAAGTTTCATGTTTCATAGTAATAGTTTATAGTTAAAATGGATGTGCTGTATTACATATAGATCTTTAGGAATATTTTATAATTTATAATTTATATTTTATTAGAAAATATTTTCCTTAAAGATGTCATTAAGCAAGGAAAAAAATTAAATATGAAATATGTAAAAACTTAAATTGTACATAGTTTTTAAAGAAGTAAAGCTAATGAATGACATTCATAAGTATTACTGTTAAAAACTGATACAATATTTAAAACATATATATCCTAATTCCTTTTTAAGTCTCATTCTACTTTAGACTAAAGTAAGTAAAGGATTTGGTAAGTAATCTTCAACCCGATGCAATATCCCAGTTTCTTAAACATACTTAAAGCATTATTGATGTTTTAATATATTGAACATGTTAACATGAGTTAACATGAAGCTACTTGCTTCAGTCTCTTCTGCAACATTGTTCATATTGATTTAGTTTTTTAAATCTATTATTATCAAGCATATTGCACAAACTTAAGTCGAAATCTCACCTTGGTTCCATTGCATCCAGGGATACCTTGAGGCCCTGGTGCCCCATCATGGCCTGGCATTCCCTTTGAAAAGATATACAAGGCACATATAAAAGTTCTTAGATTACTTTTTAAAATATTTCATATAATTTATTGAGGTTACAGTGGTTAATAAAAATTATATAGGTTTCAAGTATACAATTCTATAATACATCATTTGTATACTGTATTGTGTTCACCGGCCCAAACCTAGTCTCCTTCCAACACCATTTCTCTTCTTTTAACCTCTTCTACCTATTTTACCTGGCCCCTCAAGCCCCTCCCCTCTGATAGCTGTCAGTCTGTTCTCTGTATCTTCAGTCTGTTTCTATTTTGTTTGTTTGTTTATTTTGTTCATTCAATTTCTCATATAAGTAAAATCATATGATATTTGTCTTTCTCTGACTGGCTTAGTTGGCAATGATGTAGAGAATAGGGAGCCCTCATGCAATGTTTGTTGGAATGCAGATCAGTGCAGCCACTGTGGAAAACACTATGACGTTTACTCAAAAAATTAAAAATGGAACTACCTTATGACCCAGGGAATTCACTTCTGGGAAAATATACAAAGAAACCCAAAACACTGATCCAAAACAATTTAGGCACCCCTGTGTTAATTGCACTGTTATTTATAATAGCTAAAATTTGGAAGCAGCCCAAGTAGCTATTGATAAATGAAGGGATAAAAAAGCTGTGGCACATTTACACAATGCAATACTACTCAGTCATAAAAAAAGGAAACATTAGATTACTTTTTAAGGGACTTAAAAATAAGAAGTCATTGCCCTGGCTGGTGTGGCTCAGTGGATTGAGTACCAGCCTGCAAACCAAAAGGGTCACCAGTTCAATCCCCAGTCAGGGCACATGCCTGGGTTGTGGGCCAGGTCCCTGGTGGGGGGTGTGCAAGAGACAACCACACGCTAATGTTTCTCTCCCTCTCTTTCTCCCTCCCTTCCCCTATGTCTAAAACTAAATAAATAAAATCTTAAAAAAAATGAGAAGTCAAATCTTACTTACTGGAAGACCTGGTGTCCCTGGAAATCCAGGAAGTCCAGGAGGACCCTATGAGAAGAAATAAATTCATTGAACCAAATAAGAATTAGTAACAAAATAATATCCTAGCTAAGGAAAAAAAATTGCATTTAGAAATGCAACAGACAAAATGTCTCATCGATTACCACTCACTATTCTCACTATTCTTTTAAAAATCATAGAAAAAAAATCTCTACACATGTTATAAGTCTTTATAGAAAACCAAAAAAACCCTTCCATGAATTTCTCTGTCAAAATTAGCTAAAATATAAATTTGACAATATTCTTTGTAGGTAAGGATACAAGAAAATGGTACTTTAATATACTGCTAATGGGATTCAAATGCCATGGAGAGAAATTTGGAAATATCTAGCAAAACTATACATGCATTTACCCTTTGAAGCAGCTCATTTCTAAGGATTTACTCCAAAGGTACACTAGAAATTATGAAACAAAATATGAAATTCAAGGTTATTCATTGCAGCATTATTATTGCTAAATTTTAGAAATGACCATAGGACTGGAGTTACAGCTAAAGATTAGAAACAACAGAGACATGCCTAAACAGGCGATGGTATGTCCACATAATGTAACATCATGCAGCTGTTAGAAACAATGAGGGAAGGTTTCTGTACATTGAAATATGTTGTGGTCTCCAGGATACAATGTTAAATGAAAGAAGAAAAGGGTAAGAGGTGTATCTAATAAGCTACTATGGTATAAGAATAGTAGTGATACTTAGCAATGAATAAACAAAAAATGATAAAAAAATAATGATAAAATGGTTATTTCTGGGGTGAAGGAGAAAACAAAATGGGGGGATGGCAAGGATGGATGATGAACATCTCTGATTATACCTTATAAAACAATGTAAATGTATTCAAAGTAAAAATTAAAAAGCAGTAAAAAGGAAATCATTAAAAGTTGAAAACAAACTGAAACCAATGAACTTAATGTATATCAAGTTTCTGACATATTCATACAGAGAAAAGAATTACTTCAAGTGCCTTTAAAACAGCATACGAGGTCTGTCCAGAAGGTATCCAGCCATATACTATGAAAAATAGAGATGTTTATTGAAGAAGATACAAGATAAAAGAAACATTGTACATAGGACAGTGTTGCCTCAGGCCCCTTCAAAGTAGGCATCTTGGGACCTCACACAGTTCTCCCAATTGCCATCAGCTGCCCTGTCGTATTTTCCTGAATGTCATTGATGGTCTGAAATCTCTTCCCTTTCAAAGGTGATTTTAGTTTTGGGAAAAGCCAGAAGTCGCAGGGCACCAAATCTGGGCTGTAGGGGGACTGAGTCACCTGGGTGATTTGATGTTTCGCCAAACAGCTCTGCATGAGACGTGATGCATGAGCGGGCGTGTTTTCATGGTGAAGCTGCCAGTTACCAGGTGCCCATAGCTGTGGCCTTCTGAATCATCTGAATAGTTTCTGCAGAGGAATGTTCAAGTGTAAGGCAAAATTTGATGCAGGTTTGTTGCTCTACTCACTCAGTCATTTTTAATATGACATCCACACAGTACACATGCTCACATAGTGGCGTCTACTGTGCCCACTGACTAGTACAGTGAAGTCATCATTGTTCATGCAGGCACATTCCAGTCCACTCTCCTTGGCTGCCAGGTTACATTGGTATTGCGCAAACCATTCTCATTATATTAACAATGGCTGGACTTTTTCCAGACAGACATTGTATTTTGACTACAATTCCTTTGTGAAATTAGTTAATTGAAAGAGGAAAAGAGAAAAGCAAGAAATAATTAATGGCATTTAAGAATTCTATTACTATTATTAAAGTTGAAATTATTATTTTGTTAATTTGTAAACTGCTAGTTTGAAAACAAGATAGGTATATTGTAGGGTAAAGGAAATAATAAATCATATTAATGTCATTTGAAATCAAGATTTTCACCTTAGGGAGAGAGAGGTAGCAGGAAGAAAGAATAAGTATACAAAAATTTTATTTTAAATTTCAGTTAGAAGTAATAATATGAATGCATGATATTTTTTTCTCTTAAAAATACATATTTCCTAACTCTATCCACTGAAAAGAGGTCAAAACAATGAAAAATTCAATAGCTTGAAAACCCTTAACATTCAGACTAACATTCACATTTTTCACTAAAAAAGAACCTGGAGTCAGAGACGTGGTCAATTATAGATCTGGAAAGGAAGTATACAAAATAAGCCTAAAGGGTCTTATATCAGAAAGCAAGGAAATTATCCAAGATCAATGGTGTTTTGTCAAAAGGATACAGGACAGGGTCCAACTTGAAGGGGCATGTACAGATTAAGATGGGATAATTTGGGCTTCAGAAAGAATAATGAGTATAATTGATTGAAAACAGTAAATTCCATGAGTTTGTAAGAATAACAACAACAAAACTCCTTCCTTGATCATCACTTGAATTTGCTTGTGTACCAACTCATTACCCTACTAGAATTCCACCTGATAAATTAGAATTCTAGCTAATAAATGAAAAGATTAATAGAATTTAAAAAAATAATCAGTTTGCAATTCTAAGCAACAGAAAAATGAATCTAGGTGATGATCATCAATGAATGCTAAACCATTACATGAAAGTTGAAGGGGAAATTTTTGAAGGCAGAATCAGGCTCATAATCCTGAGACCACTGATCAAACCTGGCATCAAAAAGGGGGATAGACAGATATTTAGGCCTTAAGATGTAATTCAGTAGTGGGTACACAGCACTACGTATAAAGTGTTTTTTTTCCCCACTAGCCACAAAATTTTATTGAAGTGATCAGTACATAAATCCTTCTTAGATATGTTTTGAGCCATCCACTTGATGGTTACAAACACAGCAGAATCTTTTTTATTGGTACATTTTTGGTTATTTTTGTATTTTCTTTAAATTTCTTGCAGTATAATGTACATAATGTAAAATGCACAAATCTGAAGTGTATAGTTCACTCTGAATCCCCAGAAAGTACTCTCGTGCCTCTTCCAAGGCAACCTCCAATTTGCAGGAAATACGGGGGAACAGAGGAACCATTTAAATGACATCATGAGTAAACAATCAGCCTGTTTCAGAATGTGGACCATAGTACAATACAAATGACTCAGTTTCTCCAATGGCATAATAAAAGATGCTTAAGGAGAATAGCAACCAAATGCAATATGTGTAACTTACTTCAATACTGATTTGAACAAATCAATTATAAAAAGACATCTTTGAGACAACTGAGGAAATCTGAATATGGACTGAGTTTTAAAGTATACTGAAAAATCATTACTAATTTTTTAAGTATCATAATAGTACAGTGGTTATCAGTTAAGAGATATACTGGGAGGAATGTGGTTTATTGTACTATAGTCTCTGTATATTTGTGCATGCTTAAAATGTCCATAATAATACATCATAAAATCTGCATGTCAAAAGTTGCCTGTGAGCTGAGACCTGAGGACACAGGAACTATCAGGCCACATAGTTCTAAGCACTTCTGGAGTTCTAGCTGAGGGACATGGGCTATTCAGGCGCTCCCAGACACTTGGAAATTGGAATTGATAGAACGGACAGTATTTTCTTTTTAGCCTCAACAGTGTTTAGGACATAGTTAACAATAGCCAAAGTTAATATGAGGTATGTTATGCTTTTTATGAAGAGCTTTAATAGTATACTGGTATGCAATTATTACAGAAAAATACAGGAATATGTCTGATAAAATAAACTAAGGATTTTGAGTTTCTTCCCTGCTTTTCCAGTACCCTACCCACACTAGTCATAAAGAGCACACAAGGCAAACTAGTTGTTGCTAAAAATTTTAGTAAACAGAACATTTTAAAGTTTATAGAAAATGTGTACAGCCATTAAATTTCTAGAGATCAAAGGATCAGAATGTTTAATTGTCTTTGTCACACACATAACCATGTTATGCCACCACCCATGTATTTTATACTCAAATTAAGATGCCTCATCAATCTATGAATACAGAATTTCAAAGCTAAAATGGACCTTGGAGATAGTGTTGTTTGAGTCTCTAGTTTAACAAATGAAGAAACTGAGGCTCTGAAAAGTTGAATATGATTTTCCAAAAGCCAGTACTACTTTTGTCCTTTAGTCTACGCCAACTACAGAACACACTGAAAGATATGTTCACTTGAAGGTTTGTCAGAAAAATTACACTAAATGCATACTTCAAATTTGAGAGACATCCTGATTTCCAGAACATTACAACTTGAAAACTCAGTCATTCTAGAGTTAAGGAAATGTTACATTCTTTCAAAAGTAGTTACTCTTTAAGATCAGTTTAAACCATTGCTTCCCAAACATATCCTCTTCAAGATACACAAAGAAAATTATAATATGTGTACATGGTACACTGGGAGGGTACACAGCCCTAGGGTCCAGCCCTCTGAACCCAGAGGACTGAGATGATCACAGTGATTGGGAAGTTCTGGTTTAGACCACTTGTATGATATATATTTTAAATAAATTGGCAAGTTGTTAGAATTTATCACATCATTTTTTAACCATGAACGACTTAAAAATCTTACGTTAGTTTATATAGACATCTGGATATGTAAAGATAACTCTTACGTTTAACTTTTTAAAGACTAGAGTTTTTTGCATTTCAATATGAGTGATTTCTCCTTTTGTCTTTTAATACTTCCTTGGCTTTTTCTCTGTTTTGACCAACAATGCATTGATATACAAGCAAATATCACTTACTCTGATTCCTTTTGGTCCTGGTGGCCCTGGAATTCCACCATCACCCTGAAAAATACAATATACTTAGTTCTGTTCCCCTCCAAATAACTCTCAAATAACAAATTTTAGAATGTAAAGGAGAAAATTAAATTTTTATGAACCTTTGTGAAAATTAATGAGAAATTTACATACCCAAGGAAGGAGCATTTATTATTGAAATTGAAAGCACAGAGATAATTATGTGATAAAAATAATAAAGGACTTTATTTACTGATAAGGAAACTGCTGACATGTAGATGAAACTTTATACCTATAAAGTAAATTATGAATTATGCAAGAAAACAAAAATGAAATAGTGGGGTAGATATCCCCCAAATCATTTATGCATAAACAAAGTAAGTGCTGAAAATCTGGGCAGTTTCTATATTATGTTCATCTGTTTGCCATGCTGGTAATAAGTAGCACCATCCCTGAGCCCCAAAATATACTATTCTTCAGGTTTTTTTTGTTTTAAACCTCTTCTTTGTTTTACAGGCACTTTCTACTGGCAGAGCGTAAGAAGTACGAAGAAAGAATCATTCCTATTCCTTCTAGTTTCTGCTAGACTCCATGCAAAAAGAGGCTGCCCACATATGTTAATCTATTTACCCCTTTCTAGTTACAATGGCAATGCTTAAAATATAAAGTCTTGTATATCTTTTTATTAATTTGTTTCTTTAAAAATGAAATACATAAAACCTTATTTTGCTCCAAAAGGCAGGAATTTCAGTGGAATATACAGCTAGTTTGCCACTGGCTGAAACTTTAGATAGCTCTTATTAAACTGGGACATTTTACTTTACAAAAGTGGTTTCCAAACTATTCAATTCACACCCCTAGAGGTTCCATTGGAGATTCCTTCATGACTATGCCACAGCCCTCCTTCAATCAGTGCAGCTCAGTTTTTATCTGTTTCATGTGGGGCTCCTGTGAAAAGTTTTATTTTGAGAAAAGGTTACCTGGTATATTAGTTTCCTATGCTGTTGTTACAAATTACTACCAACTTCGCAGCTTAAAACAACACAACCTTACTGTTCCGGAAGTCAGAAGTATGACACATGTTTCAGTGGCAAAACTGTTACTTCTCCCCCAAAGGTTTTAGGGGGAGAATTCATTTCCTTTTTCCAGCTTCTAGAGCTACCAGCATTCCTCAGCTCTTGGCCATTTTAAATCTTCAAAACAAGCAGTGACTGAACGAGTCTTTCTAACTTAACTCACTCTGACACTGACTCTTCAGTCTTCTTCCCCCACATTTAAAGGACCCTCATGAGTACGCTGGGTCCACCCACACAATCCAGAATAACCTCCCTGCTTTAAGAACAGCTAATTAGCAACTTCAATTCCTTCTGCAATCTTAATTTCACACGTCTATGTAATCTAACTATTCACAGGTTCGGGGGATTAAGTCAAGGACACCTTTAGGGGGTGGGTATTATTCTGCCTACCATACCTTGCTTTTTAAAAACAGTTTAATATTCTACTCTTTCTACAACAGATACATCTCTAAAAAGATTAAAGAAAACTAATTCTATTTTAAAACAACTAGAAGACCATTTGCACAATGAATCCTTTTATGTCTTTCCACTAGAGGCAGAAATAAGATAAGGATACCCTAGAATATACTGGCAGTGCTATCTAAAATGGTTAGATAAGAGAGAGAAATTAGAGGTAAAAAAAATTGGAAAGGATGAGGCAAAACAATGACTATTTGCAAATAATATGATTCTATGCATAGAAAAACCCAAGATAATTAAATGAAAATAATTAAATGAGATAATGCAGTAAAATAACTATATAAATTAATATTAGAAAAAATAATTCTTATATATGGTGGGGAAAGCATTTCCTACTCAAAATCCAAAAGCCATAAAAGGACTCTGAAAAACACACACAGAAACACATAAATACATACACAATGTAGACATCCAGCAAAGACAAATGACAAACTGTGGGAAAATAATTGCAGCTCACACCACACAGGTTAATCTTCGTACTATATAAATAGATCACTGAAGTATGGAAACAGCAACAATACAGTAGAAAATGGGCAAATGATACGAATAGACAGTTCAAAGAAAACACAACTGATCCTTAGACATATGAAAGGATGCCTAATCTCACTTTTAATAAGAGAAATGCAAACTAAAGTACATTGAGAGACCAGTTTTCATCTGATTGTCAAAAATCCAAGTTTCAGGCTCTCTGCTCCTTCTGTTTGACAGACAGCTGCAACTTCATGTGCAGTGCCAACCGCTGCCCTGAGACACAATGGTGAAGTTGGCAGTGAACAGATTTGGCTGTATTGGGCACCTGGTCACCAGGGCTGTTTTTAACTCTGGCAAAGTGGATATCGTCACTATCAATGACCCCTTCATTGATCTCACCTATGTGGTCTACATGTTCCAGCATGATTCTACTCATGGCAAGTTCAAAGGCTTGTCAGCAATGGAACGTCCATCTGCATCTTCCATGAGCGACATCCTGACAACATGAAATGGGGTGATGCTGGTGCTGAATATGTTGTGGAGCCCACTGGTGTCTTTATCATCATGGAGAAGGCTGGGGCTCACTTGAAGGGTGAAGCCAAGAGAGTCATCATCTCTGCCCCTTCTGTGGATGCCCCAATGTTTGTGATGGGTGTGAACCATGACAGGTATGAAAACTCCATGAAGACTGTCAGCAATGCCTCCTGCAGCACCAACTGCTTGGATCCCCTGGCCAAGGTCATCCATGACAACTCTGGCATCATGGAGGGACTCATGACCACAGTCCATGCCATCATTACCACCCACAACGCCATTCCTGCTTCTACTGGCACTGCCAAGGCTGTGGGCAAGGTCGTCCCTGAGCTGAATGGGAGGCACGCTGGCATGGTCTTATGTGTCCCCACCCCCAGTGTGTCAGCTGTGGATCTGATCTGCCACCTGGAGAAAGCTGCCAAATATGATGACATCATAAAGATAGTGAAGCAGGTGTCAGAGGGTCCCCTCAAGGGCATCCTGGGCTACACTGACGACCAGGATGTCTCCTGCAACTTTAACAGTGACATTCACTCTTTCACCTTTGATGCTGGAGCTGGCATTGCCCTCAATGACCAGTCTGTCAAGCTCATTTCCTGGTATGACAATGAATTTGGCTACAGCAACAGGGTGGCAGACCTTGTGGTCCACATGGCCTCCAAGGAGTAAGAGCCCCCTGGACCATCAGCCCCAGCAACAGGAAAAGAGGCCCTCAGCTACTGGGAAGTCCTTGCCCCAAATAAATACCCCAACATACTGAGAATCTCATGACTTCCACAGTTTCCAACCCAGACCCTCTGAAGAAGGGGAGGGGCTCAGAGAGCCCTACTGTGTCATGCACCATCAATAAAGTTCACTGTACCCAGCCAAAAAACAATCCAAGTTTCATAACAGCATTGATGAAGATACAGGGAAACTGATCTTGTATACTGCTGAATCAAGAATAAATCATACAGGAAGAAGATGGCGGCCAAGTAGGTAGAAGCTGAGTCCACATACTTGGACTCCAAGTATGTGGACTCAGCTTCTTGCTCTTGTCCCCAACTTGGATTTTCAGATGAGTTTTGAACAATTAACCTAAACAATCAATGGAATCTTAGCTGATATGAAATTTTGAAGTCAATGAGTACAGAAGATACTTTATACCATCTGGCAAGGAGATTTTATAAGTTAAACGGGAAATACCCTGTGCATGGTACCTGCAGCAGTGGAGGAACCAGACAGAAATCATGACTTTGGAGCCTCCTCCCCTCTCAGAGCAGGGGCCAAAGTACTGCACAGGGATCCCTAATCCTAATCAGGAGTGACTTGGGAGAATACACAGAGCCTGTGAGACCCAGGCTACATACCAGTGAGCAGCACATCCATAGTGTAGCACAAATTTGGAAAGTTCCACATAGGGAACCTGGGTCTGTCAGAGGCACCTGCAAGCTGCAGCCAGCTGTGACCTCAAGGGACATTTTACTTTTGAGGAAGGTGGTATGCGCATTAAATCAGAGTGAGTCAGTACTGCAGTGTGGGTATTGCATAGAGACGTTTTGAAAAGAAGCTGAAATGTGGTTGGGCAAGGACCCCACAAACAGTGGCTCTGCCAGTAAAGAGACCAGATTGCAAGTATAGTTAGGGAGAGAAACCTAGCAGGAGAAAAGTGCTTCTCTAGGAACGGCTCTGAACCTCTCTCAGCCGCACTAAGCCACCCTGGACCTAGGGGTTCTTTCCCACTGAGACTAGCAGGGCAGAGAGATCAGAGATTGACACAACATGGGGGAGGGCAGAAGAGAGATCTTACTGAGAAGACTGGGAAAGAAAACTGGATTCCCCAGTCTCAAGTCTGCGAGAGGTGCCCTACCACCCAGCAAGAGCTAATCAGCAGCTGCTGATACGACTGTGGAAAGGAACCTTGCAGAAGGGTAAAATTGCTTTTTAGCCTGTTGTGAACTTTTCTCGGCCCCAGAAAGCCACACTAGATCTCCAAGTCCTATGGCACAGCTGGACAGAGAGATCACAATTTGGCACAACAAGGGGTATTCAGGGCCCCACCAAGGTTAGGCTCTTACAGTGAGCTGCTATCAGAACCAAGCAGGAAAGAGATGACCCTTTTACACAAAGTGGCCCTTCACATGAAACAGACAGCTAACTCATCAGAAACTATACATTACTGGAAGTAATAATCTGCGGAAGACCAAGACGTGTGGTGCAGGGGTGGGAGAACACACCCACCAACTTCCCTGAAGTCTGAACAGCACCTCCCAGGGGAGATCCAGGGGCCCCATCTCCACCCCACCTCCCCCAATCACACCAGAGCCCTCTCAGAAACAGATAGGTCAGCAGCGAGGCTAAGACTAATGGCAGGACTGCAGATAGATGCAGCTGGAGGTGGTACCTGCGGTGCTTTCAGACATTAGATGACCCACCCCTGGGCCTAATGCTGATAAAAAGCCCCAGTGCAGAGCAGCGAGCGAGGTCCATCCTGGATGCAGCCAAGTCTGAAGGACACAGCCACAGACTGTTCATCACTTCTACCCAGGAACAGGCTGCCTAGAGCTAGATGGGGACAGCATCTGACATTACCAGAGACATATCTAGAAGAAGAAGCCAGCAGAAAAGCACTAAACTTTGCTTAGACGAATTCCATCTTGTTCTTTTTCATTATTTGCATTATTTTTCTTTCACATAGATTTTTAACATTTTTTCTTTTACTTCCATTTTTTTCTACTTCTTCACTATTTTTTATTTCAAATCTCATAGCTTACTCTTCCCTTTTCATACTCCATTCTGCCTTCTTCCTTCCCCTCCTTATATTCATTTTAACTTTTAGTTTTCTCTTTCTCCACCTTATTTCTATTCCTTACCTTTATGATTTCTCCTCCCTCTATCTACTCAAAATCATTTTTCTTTCCTTTAGTCATCTCATATCCTTTTTCTTTTTTTATAATATTCTTATTTTCTTTCCACCTTTATTAAAGTTTGCTCATTTTTCATTGACATTGTTGTTTTCCTTCAATTTTCTTCCTAATGTTTCACTGTTTCCAATTCAAATTTCATGTTTTATTTTATATTTTAAAAGATTTTATTTATTTTATTTTTTAGAGAGGGGAAGGGAGAGAGAAAGAGAGGGAGAGAAACATCAATGTGTGGTTGTCTCTCATTTGCACCACTAGGGACCTGGCCAGCAACCCAGGCATGTGCCCTGACTGGGAATTGAATCCACAATCCTTTGATTCACAGGCTGACACTCAACCACTGAGCCACACCAGCCAGGGCCAAATTTCATATTTTAATCTTCCCTTTTCTTACTCCATTTTGCCTTCTTCCTTCCCTTAATTACTTACATTTTTAATTTTATTTTTCCCTCTCTTTGCCTTGATTCTATTCCTACTCTCATTATTTCTTCTCCCTCTACCCTCTCAAAATGAGTTTTCTTTTCTTTAGTCATCTAATGCTATTTTTCCCTTCTTATAATATTTTTATTCTTTTTCCAACTTCATTAATCCTTGCTCACTTGTCATTAATATTGCTGTTGTTGGGTGGTATTTTCCTGGTGTGGGTTTTGTTTTCTGTATTGTTTTGTTTTGTTCTGTCCTGGTAGCACCTGTATAACAGCATGCAAGATGTGGTGGGGACTGACTCCCAGTCAGCCAACTACAGGGGAGAACCCCCCAACAAATGAGCCAATAACAATCAAAACCCAAATACAACAGGAGAGCCCACATAAACTGCATAAAGTGCTTCCCTAGATCGTCCAGCTCAGGAGATCAAGGAGGCTGCACTACTGAGTCTCACAGTTCTCCTACCACAGAAGGCCACCCCACAAAGTTAGGTAGTCAAAGAAGATCACTATAACATGTGGAAACAAACAAAAAGAGTCACCTAAAATGGGAAGAAAAAGAAACAACCCCCAATCGAAAGGAAAGGAGGAATCCTCAGAAAAGGAGCTAAATGAATGTGAGGCAAGCAATATTTCAGACATAGAGTTCAAAGTAATGGTTATAAGGATGATCAAGGAACTCAGTGAGAACTAAAAGGAACTTTATGGGAGCTACAAGGAACTTAGTGGGAACTACAGCAGCAGGAAAAAGTACATAGAAACTACAAATAAGAATCAGGAAGAAATAAAGAATACCATATATGAAATAAAGAATATACTAGAAGGAATTAAAAACAGACTAGATGTAACAGAGGTTTGAATCAACCATCTGGAAGAAAAGGTAGAAAAAAAACACCCAGTTAGAGCAATAAAACAAAAAACAACTCAAAAAGAACAAGGATAGTTTAAGGGTGCTTTGTGTTCACATCATAGAGATACCCAGAAGGAAAAGAAAATGAGTAGGTATAGAAAAGTTGTTTGAAAAAAAAATGACAGAAAACTTCCCTAACTTGGTGAAGGAAAAGGTCATACAAGTCCAGCAAGCACAGAGGTTCCCAATCAAGATGAACCCAAAGAAGCCCATTCCAATATACATTACAATCGAAATGGCAAAATTTAAAGAAAAAAAAAGAGAATGTTAAAGGCAGAAAAAGAGAAAGAGGTAGTAATATACAAGGGAGCTCTCATAAGACTATGAGCTGATTTCTCAACAGAAACACTACAAGCCAGAAAGGAATGGCACAAAATATTCCAACTAATGAAAAGCAAGGACCCACAACAAAGACTACTCTACCCAGCAAGTCTCTCATTTAACATAGAAGGTGAAATACAGAACTTCCCAGAAAAGAAAAACTAAAAGAGTACCTCTCCACCCAACCAGCATTGCAAGAGATGCTAAAAGGACTGGAAGAAGAAAGAAGAAGGAAGAAGGAAGAACGAAGAAGGAAGAAGGAGAAGGGAGAAGGAGAAGGGAGAAGGGAGAAGGGGCAAGGAGAAGAAGAAGGAGAAGAAGAAGAAGAAGAAGAAGAAGAAGAAGAAGAAGAAGAAGAAGAAGAAGAAGAAGAAGCAGAAGAAGAAGAAAGAAGAATAGAAGAAGAAAGAAGGAGGGGGAACACAGGTACAAAGGGGAAAAATGGCAATGGATAAGTACTTATCAAGGAGAGAGAAGACTCTGAAACTCTTTTTTACAAAGCCAGTATTATCCTAATTCCAAAACCAGGTAAAGACACAACAAAGATAAAAATTACAGGCCAATATCTCTGATGAACAGAATGCTAAAATACTCAACAAAATATTAGCAAACCAGATCCAGCAATATACTAAAAAGATCATACAGTATGATCAAGTGGGATTTATCCCAAGGAGGCATGGATGCTCACAAATCAATAAACATAATACATCACATAAACAAAATGAAGGACAAAAATCAAATGACCACATCCATAGATACAGAAAAAGCATTTGATAAAATCAACACCATTTATGATAAAAACACTCAGCAAGTGGGAGTAGAGGGAGTATACCTCAACCTAATAAAAGCCATACATGAAAAACCTACTGTCAACATCACACTCAGTGGGCAAACACTAAAAGTGTTTCCCTTAAGATCAAGAACAAGACAAGTGGATTTGGAAGATGGCGGCAACATAGGTGGGAGCAGAGTCCACTTCCCCTCAGCGCCAGGGAAATACCTAGCTGATCTGAGGAGCAGAGCGAACAGCCAACAGTATTCCAGCATATACGAAGATTAGAGACCAAAGATAGAGGACATTGAAAGATCTGACGGTAAGAAGAGTGCTTAAGGACAACAAGGTCCCCGGGACCCGGGAACGCGCGGTACAAGGGCAGCAGAAGCGCCAGCCCTGGCGCAGGGGCTGCTGCAGGAGTCCTGGGAGAGGGCCAGGCTGCGCTGTGAGCAGCCAGGTGCTTGATTGGACCAGGAGGGCTTGAAAAGGAGGAATTTCTCAAAAAGAAAATAGAGACACTCAGGGGCTAGTTAGAGAACTCTCGGTAGTAACCGAGGCCACTGGCGCCCCTCCCCCCTCCGCCCCTGGACTGCGAGCGGGGGGATAAACAGCACAAAAAGTGACTGCGCTCACCCGAGGTCCGGTCGCGCACGTGCGCAGATTAGCGAACGGGGCCCATACATGAAACCCCGGAGGGGCGCCCACACCTGAAACCTCCGAGATCATTTGGAGCTGAGGCTAGCTGCTCCACCCACAGGCCCAAAACCTCGGAACGGAGTGCCGTGTGATTCAGTCCCAGGGCGGCCCCGCCCGCTCGAGAGACTCAAGCCCAGGGCGGCTGGATCGGGCCCCCAAGCATAGAACCTCAGGCACGGCGGATTGCGCGCTCGCCGAGCGCAGGGCCGGCTGGGTGCGCGTTTTCCAAACACAAAGCTGCTGGCGAGTGTACTAACTCCAGAGTCCCAAGCCCAGGCGGCTCGATTGGTCGGCCGGGGGCGCGCTCAGGGCACAAAATACATCACAAACCCAAAGCCGCTGGATTCCCCTGCTGCGCGCGCACGCCTACCAAGCCAAAGCGGCTGGAGCCACCGCTTGCGTGTCCCAAGAACAAAGCTGCTGGAATGGCTGATCAACGGCCTGATTCACTGCCAGGGACCACACCTACAAAACAGCGAAGAGTGTGACCCAGGAAGGGAGAAAAGTGAAACCAATCCTTCCAACCACCCCCTCCCGTTGCACAGACAGGACACCAGCAGATATAACCTGGCCGGTTCAAAGCCAACAGAAGATTTTTTTTTTTCCCTTTCCCCCTGAATTCCTTCTTCCTCTCTCTTTTTTTTTTTTTTTCATTCCTTCTTCCTCCCATCCTTTACCATTTTTATGTCTTCTTCCTGCCTTCTTTTATCTATTTCTATGTTTTAATTTTTGTTAAAATTCCTTCTTATCTTGCCTACGATCTTTCTTTATTCCTTCTTCCCTCCTTCCTTCCTTTCCTCCTTTCCTAGTTCCTTTTTCCCTCCTTCCCATCTTTGTTTTGGTTTTTTTTGGGTGTTTTTTTTTTGTGTGGGTTTTTCTGTGTGTGTGTGTGTGTGTGTGTGTGTTTGCCTTTCTCCCCCCCTTTCTCTTTTTCCCACAGGTGAGACAACAAAACCTGGAGGGCTGAAAAGACTAGAGTTAGACCGTGTTAAACACATAAACGTCACCTCAAGACCAGTGAGCACAGGAGAGTAAGGAGACAGCACCACCGAATCCCATTGGCATTCTACCATAGAAGTTCATATCATAAATCCAGGGAGTCAGAACAAAGCAATTTAAGAAGCAGAGGCCAACAAGAAGAGCCTCACAAACAATGGGAAGACAAAGAAACAATTCCCAAATGAAAGGAAAGGAGGAAGTCTCAGAAAGAATACTAACCGAAAAAGAGGCAAGTCAACTATCAGACACTGAGTTCAAAGCAATGGTCATCAGGAAGCTCACTGAGCTCTCTGAGCTCAAAGAGAACTACCAGAAACTACAAGGAAACTACAATGAACTCACTGCAAACTATATCAACATGAAAAAGGAAATAGAAAATATCAACAAGAGCCAAGAGGAAATGAAGAATACAATTTCTGAATTGAAGAACACAGTAGAAGGAATGAAAAGCAGACTTGATGAAGCAGAGGATCGGATCAGCGAGCTGGAGGATAAAGTAGAAAAAAACACCCAGAAGGAGCAAGAAAAGGAAAAGAGGCTCAGAAAGAATGAAGAGGCAATAAGGGAAATGCAGGACAACATGAAACGTAACAATATCTGTATAATAGGAATACCAGAAGGAGAAGAAGAAGAGCAAGGGATAGAAAACCTGTTTGAAAAAGTAATGATGGAAAATTTCCCTAATCTGAGGAGAGAAAAAATCACCCAAATCCAGATATCACAGAGAGTCCCAAGCAAGAGGAACCCAAAGAGACCCAGTGCAAGACACATCATAATTAAAATGGCAAATTTCCAAGACAAAGAGAGGATCTTAAAGGCAGCAAGGGAGAAAAAGGAAGTAACATACAAGGGAGCCCCAATAAGGTTAGCAACTGACTTCTCAATGGAAACGCTCCAGGCCAGAAGAGAATGGCAAAAAATATTCCAAGTAATGAGAACCAGAGGCCTGCAACCAAGACTACTTTACCCAGCAAGGCTCTCAATTAAGATAGAAGACCAAATAAAGAGTTTCCCAGACAAAAGAAGTCTAAAAGAATACAGCTCCACCAAACCAGCTCTGCAAGAGATGCTAAAGGGACTGCTTTAAGGAAAGGAAGGAAAAGAGAAAGACAGAGGAACACAGGTAGGAAATAATGGCAATGAATAACTACCTATCGATAATAACCTTAAACGTAAATGGATTAAATGCTCCAATCAAAAGACATAGAACAGCTGAATGGATAAGAAAACATGACCCACACATATGCTGCCTACAAGAAACCCATCTCAGGACAGAAGACTTACACAGACTGAAAGTGAAGGGCTGGAAACAAATTTTCCAAGCAAACGGACAGGAAAAAAAAGCAGGGGTAGCAATACTCATATCAGACAAAATAGACTTCCAAAGAAGGGCCATAAAGAGAGATCCAGAAGGTCACTTCATAATACTCAAAGGAAGAATTCACCACGAAGACATAAACATTATAAATATATATGCACCCAACATAGGAGCACCCAAATACATAAAGAAAATCTTGGAGGACTTCAAGAAAGATATTGACAGCAACACAATTATAGTAGAGGATTGTAACACCCCACTATCAAAAATGGACAGGTCTTCCAAACAAAAGATCAACAAAGATATTGTGTCACTTAACAATACCCTAGAGGAAATGGACTTAACTGATATATACAGAGCTTTTCATCCCAAAGAAGCAAAATACACATTCTTTTCAAGTGTTCATGGAACTTTTTCAAAGATAGACCACATGATAGGACACAAAGCAAGCCTCAACAAATTCAAGAAATTGAAATCATATCAAGCATCTTCTCTGACCACAAGGGTCTGAAACTAGAAACCAACCCCAAGGGTAAAAACCCAAAACACTCAAAAACATGGAGACGGAATAGCATGCTATTAAACAATGAATGGGTCAAGAATGAGATTAGGGAAGAAATCAAAAACTTCCCGGAAACAAATGAAAACAAACTCACAACAACCCAAAACCTATGGGACACAGCAAAGGCAGTCCTGAGAGGGAAGTTCACAGCAATACAGGCCTACCTTAAGAAGTTAGAAACAGTTCAAACAAACAACCTAACCCTATGCCTACAAGAACTGGAGGAACAACAACAAAGACAGCCCAGAGCAAGCAAAAGGAAGGAAATAACCAAGATCAGAGCAGAACTAAATGACATAGAGACTAAAAGCACAATTGTAAGGATCAATGAATCCAGGAGCTGGTTCTTTGAAAAGATAAACAAAATCGAAAAGCCTTTAAGTAGGCTCATCAAGAAAAAAATAGAGAGGATCCAAATAAACAGAATTAGAAATGAAAGTGGAGAGATTACAACTGATACCACAGAAATACAAAGGATAGTAAGAAATTACTATGAAGAACTGTATGCTAAGAAATTTGAAAACCTAGATGAAATGGACACATTTCTAGAAAAATATAATCTTCCAAAACTGAATGAAGAAGAAGCAGAAAACCTGAACAGACCAATATCAGCAAAGGAAATTGAAGCAGTCATCAAGAAACTCCCATCACACAAAAGCCCTGGACCAGATGGCTTCACAGGAGATTTCTACAAAGCATTTAAGGAGGAACTAACCCCTATCCTTCACAGACTATTCGAAAAAATCCAAACTGATGGAAGACTCCCAAACTCTTTTTATGAAGCCAACATCATCCTAATCCCAAAACCAGATAAAGACGCAACGAAGAAAGAAAACTTCAGGCCAATATCGCTGATGAACATAGACGCTAAAATTCTCCACAACATATTAGCAAACCGCATCCAGCAATATATTAAAAAGATCATCCACCATGACCAAGTGGGATTCATCCCAGGGATGCAAGGATGGTACAATATTCGCAAATCAATAAACATAATACATCACATCAACAACAGCAAAGACAAAAATCACATGATCATATCAATAGATGCGGAAAAAGTGTTCGATAAGATACAGCATCCATTTCTGATAAAAACACTCAGCAAAGTGGGAATAAAGGGAGCAGTCCTCAACATAATTAAGGCCATATATGAGACCTACAGCCAACATCACACTCAATGGACAAAAACTTAGAGCTTTCCCACTAAGATCAGGAACTAGACAAGGATGCCCTCTCTCACCACTCCTATTCAACATAGTATGGGAAGTCCTAGCCACAGCAATCAGACAAGAAAAAGCAATAAAAGGCATCCAAATTGGAAAGGAGGAAATGAAACTGTCACTGTTTGCAGACGACATGATAGTGTACATGGAAAACCCTATAGACTCCCCCAAAAAACTACTCGACCTAATAAATGAATTTGGCAAAACAGCTGGATACAAAGTCAATACTCAGAAATCAAAGGCATTCCTCTACACCAACAACGAAACTGCAGAAACAGAAATCAGGAAAAAAATCCCATTTGATATAGCAACAAGAAAAATAAAGTACCTAGGAATAAACCTAACCAAGGAGGTAAAAGACCTGTACTCAGAAAACTACACAACACTGAAGAAAGAAATTAGGGAAGATACAAACAAATGGAAGCATGTACCATGTTCATGGATTGGAAGAATTAACATCATCAAAATGGCCATACTACCCAAAGCAATTTATAGATTCAATGCAATCCCTATTAGAGTACCCATGACATATTTCACAGATATAGAACAAACATTGCAGAAATTCATATGGAACCATAAACGACCTCGAATAGCAGCAGCAATTTTGACAAAGAAGAACAAAGCAGGAGGGATCACAATACCTGATATCAAACTGTATTACAAGGCCACTGTACTCAAAACACAACAGGCACATAGACTAATGGAACAGAATAGAGAGCCCAGAAATAAACTCAAGTCTATACGATCAATTACTATTTGACAAAGGAGGCAGGAGCATAAAATGGAGCAAAAACAGTCTCTTCAACAGATGGTGTTGGGAGATCTGTACAGCTACGTGCAAAAAAATGAAACTCGATCACCAACTTACACCATACACGAAAATAAACTCAAGATGGATAAAAGACTTAAATATAAGTCGTAACACCATAAAAGTCCTTGAGGAAAACATTGGCAGGAAAATCTCAGACATTCCACGCAGCAACATCCTCACAGACACATCCCCTAAGGCAAGGGACATAAAGGAAAGAATAAACAAATGGGACCTCATCAAAATAAAAAGCTTCTGCAGGGCTAAAGAAAACACCAAATTACAAAGAGAACCAACAGTATGGGAAAACATATTTGCTAATGATACCTCAGACAAGGGCCTAATCTCCAAAATATATAAAGAACTCACACGACTCCACTCCAGGAAGACAAACAACCCAATTAAAAAATGGGCAAAGGACTTGAACAGACACTTCTCCAAGGAAGACATACAGAGGGCCCAGAGACATATGAAAAGATGCTCAGCATCACTAGCCATCAGAGAGATGTAAATTAAAACCACAATGAGGTATCATCTCACACCAGTCAGAATGGCCAACATAAACAAATCCACAAACAAACGTTGGAGAGGATGCGGAGAACCCTAGTGCACTGTTGGTGGGAATGCAGACTGGTGAGGCCACTGTGGAAAACAGTATGGAATTTCCTCAGAAAACTAAAAATGGAACTGTCCTTTGACCCAGTAATTCCGCTGCTGGGATTATACCCTAAGAACACTGAAACACCAATCCAAAAGAATCTGTGCACCCCAATGTTCATAGCAGCACAATTTACAATAGCCAAGTACTGGAAGCAACCTAAGTGCCCATCAGCAAACGAGTGGATCCAAAAACTATGGTACATTTACACAATGGAATTCTACGCAGCAGAGAGAAAGAAGGAGCTTATACCCTTTGCAACAGCATGGATGAAACTGGAGAGCATTATGCTAAGTGAAACAAGCCAGGAAGTGAGGGACAAATACCATATGATCTCACCTTTAACTGGAACATAAGCAATAGAAGGAAAAAGCAAACAAAATATAACCAGAGTCATTGAAGTTAAGAACAATCTAACAATAGCCAGGCCGGGGGTGGGGGGTGGGGATGGGGACAGTGGGTAGAGGGGATTACAGGAACTAATATAAAGGACACATGGACAAAACCAAGGGGGAGGGTGGAGAGGGGGGAGGGAGGTGGGTTCAGCTGGAGTGGGGTGGAGGGATGGGGAGAAAAGGCATACAACTGTAATTGAATAACAATAAAAAAAAAAAAAAAGAACAAGACTAGTGTGTCCACTTTTGCCACTCATTCAACATAGTACTGGAAGTTTTAGCCACAGCAATCAGACAAGAAAAATAAATAAAAGGCATCCGAATTGGAAAGGAGGAAATAAATGTATCATTATTTGCAGACAATGTGACACTGTACATAGAATACCCTAGTCTCCACCAAAAAGCGGCTCGACCTAATAAGTGAATTCAGCAAAATAGCAGGATACAAAGTTAATATTCATAAACCAGTGACATTTTTTTACATCAACAATGAACTATCAGAAAGAGAAACTAAGAAAAATTCCCATTTACTATAGCAACAAAAAATATAAAGTACTTGGAATAAATTTCACCAAGGAGGTAAATGACCTGTACTCAGAGAACAGGGGTGTCTAACCTGTGGCCTGAGGACCACATGCAGTCTAGAATGGCTGTAAATATGGCCCAACACAAAATTGTAAATTTACTTAAAACATTATGAGATTATTTTGTGATTATGTGTTACAATGTATTTAGTGTGTGGCCCCCCCAATTTCTCCTTCCAATGTGCCCCAGAGACACTAAAAGGTTAGACATCCTTACTGTAGAACGCTGGAGAAATTGAGGAAGATACAAATAAATGGAAGCATATACCCTGTTCAGGGACTGGAAGTATTAACATCATTAAAATGCCTGTACTACCCAAAGCTATCTATAGATTCAATGTTATTCCTACTAAAATACCAATGGCATGTTCCCCAGATCTAGAAAAAAACACTCTGAAAATTTATATGGAACCAAAAGACCCCAAATTGCCTCAGCAATCTTGAGAGAGAACAAAGTTGGAGGGATCGCAATACTTGATCAAACTATACTACAAGGCCACTGTAATCAAAACAGTCTGATATTGGCATAAGAACAGATACAGTGGTCAATGGAACAGGACAGAGAGCCCAGAAAAATATCCATGTCTCTGTGGTCAATATTTGACAAAGGTGGCATGAGCACACAATGGAGTAAAGATAGTCTCTTCAATAAATGGTGTTGGGGGAACTGGACTGGTATATGCAAGAAATTGCAACTAGATGACCAAATTACACCATACACAAAAATAAACTCAAAATGGATAAAAGAGTTAAATATAAGTTGTGACAACATAAAAATCCTAGAGGAAAGCACAGGCTGTAAAATTTCAGATATCTCAAAAAAAAATTTCAGATATCTAACGTAATAATATTTTTGCCAACATATCTCCAAAGGCAAGGGAAATAAAGGAAATAATAAACAAATTGTACTACATCAAATTAAAAAGCTTCTGCATGGCTAAAGAAAACAATCGTCAACATGAAAAGCATACCAATTTAATGGGAGAGCATATTTGCCAATGATACATCACACAAGGATTTGATCTCCAAAATATGTAAAGAACTCACATGACTCCACAGTAGGAAGACAAACCATCCAATTAAAAAATGGGAAAAAGGCCCTGGCTGTGTAGCTCAGTTGGTTATATCTTTGTCTGGATATGCAACAGTTGCCAGTTTGATTACCAGTCAGGGCACATCAAAGAATCAACCAATGAATGCATAAATAAGTGGAACAACAAATTGATCTCTCTCTCTCTCTCTCCCTTTCTCTCACTCTCTGAAGTCAATAAATAAAACAAAATTAAAAAATAGGGAAAGGACCTGAACAGACACTTCTCCAAGGAGGACATACAGATAGCATATGAAAAAAAATGCTCGACATCACTAGCCATTAGAGAGATGCAAATTAAAACCACAATCAGATATCACTTCACACCTGTCAAAATGGCTATCATCAATAGATCAACAAACAAGAAGTGCTGGTGAGGATGTAGAAAAAAGAGAGCCCTAGTGCACTATTGGTGAGAATTCAGACTGGTGCAACCACTCTGGAAAACGGTATGGAATTTCCTCAGAAAATTAAGAATGGAACTGTCTTTTGACCCTACATATCCACTGCTGGGAATATACCCCAAGAATCCTGAAGTATCAATTCAAGAATTTATGTACCCCTATGTTCATACCACCACTACTTATAATAGCCAAGAATTGGAAACAGCCTAAGTGCCCATCAGTAGATGAGTGGATTAAAAACTGTAGTACATTTGCACAGTGGAATACTACGCAGCAGAGAAAAAGAAGGCATTCCTACCTTTGGGAAAGCATGGGTGGAGCTGGACACTGTTAAGCTAAGTGAAATAAGCCAGTTGGTGAAAGACAAATACCATATGATGTCACTTATAAGAGGAATCTAACAAACAAGACTGTTACACTGACAGCAGTAAGAGGGGAAGAGGGAGGTAGGGACTGTTTGAAAGTGGGTGAAAGGATTAATCAAAGAACATATATGCATGACCCATGGACATGGACAATGGTGTGGGGACTGACTATGGAAGTGAGGGGCAGGCTGAGCAGGGGTGGGTGAAGGGGGAAACACTGGGACAACTGTAACAGCATAAACAATAATAAAAATCAAAATGAAACAAAATGAATCAAATCATACAATATTATTGTTTAATCACTATGTTGTACACTTGAAACCAACAGAAATAATATTGAAGCTAAGCTGTAATTGAAAAATAAAAATAAAACAGGAAAAAATAAATCATATAAATTTATGGGGGGCAATTAGGCAATATCCATAAAGATATATAATAAATACATGTACCATCGGATCCAGCAACATCACTTCTAGTAATCTTACAGAGAAAATATCTTACTGGGGAAAATAAATCTATTAAAGTTGTATATCTCACTGTGTGAAAGAGGTGAAGAGTTTAAGAAGGACAAATTGGCAGTTACAAAATAGTCACAGGGGTGTAAAGTACAGCATCGGGAATATAGTTAACAGTATTGTAATAACTATGTATGATGCCAGGGGTACCAAAAATATTGGGGAGAACACTTTGTAAAGTATATTATTATCTAACCACTATGCTGTACACTTGAAACCAATACAAAATAATACTTAAATAAAACTATAATTTAAATATTTAAAAAACTATATCTTAGCAACACTATTTATAGTTAATGATATAAAATGCAGTTATAAAAAATAAAGAAGAAGTTTTGTAAATACTGATGTGAGATATCTACAATATATATTAAGTGTAAAACAAAGTGAAAACAATGTGTTAAATATACTACCACTTGATAAATAAAAGGGATTAAAAGTGTGTCTGCATATATATGTATATATTTATATATGCATGTATATCTATAAAAATTATCTGGCATATTTGCAAGAAAATAACATAGATAGGTACCTATTAGGTTTATGGAGAATTCAGTGGCTAACTGACACAGGTGGAAAGGGCATAGTTTTCATCATATTATGTTCTTATGTTCATTTATTTTGAATGAAGTGGATATAGATCTACCAAAAATTAATTTAAATTTATTTTAATAATAAATAAATCCTTTGGAAAATTTTATATGTATACTCACATGTATATATGTTTTATATATTTTACTTTCATATATGGAAGTATACAGATTTAGTAGATGTGTATATGTTAATATATACAGGTACTATAATACCCAATTACATAAAAAGGACAAATTCATATATGTTGAGAAGCATGAAGACATAGTGGAGACAGAAGCATGAAGTGCTTCAAATTCAGAATCCCAAAAGATTAGGAAGCAGTCCACCTTCTTGATTTATGGATATTGAGATAGAACCAAAGCAAAACATTGGACTGCTTTTAAATTTATTATTTATTTTAATTTCCTTTTATTTTATTGTTCAATTACAGTTTTCCCCATTTTCCCCCTTCACTCTCTCCTGACCTTCCCAACCCCACCTCCCACATTCAAGCCTGCCTTTAAATTTAAACTGCATACAACCACACCTTTAAAAATTATCAAAGTACTATAGAATAGTCCCAATTAATGTTAAATTATTCCAAAGGAATTCTGATGTAGTTAACTTTTTTAATCTGACACAACTATTACCTCTCAGCAAATGTGTTGTACATGAAATGGAGTCCCTAAATCCAGGTAAACTCAGATGCAAAAAATATAACTTTATTTTTCTAGTTGTTTTTATTACACTAGACCTGAGGCATTGCCAAAGTTAGACTCTTAATTTCTATTTCAAAGCACTCATTTCACTAATATGGCTGAAATTTTCTCTCAATTGGAGTTCCCACCTCATTTTCACAAGCCTATGCCTAAGTTATGGGGCGCTTAAGCTGGAATTCGTTGAGATATCCTATACCAATCGTTTATATGGATTACTGCTGAGTTAGTGCTCAATTCCATCCATTCGATTCTTTCATATCTCTCTGCTACTTCTGTGCCACTCCTGGATGCACAGGAAACCTTCTACTGTTTGAACCTCATTGGATATAGGGAATTCTCTTGAGTGCCCCACCTGCTTAAAGTCTATGCAATCATGCAGAGTCTTGGTTTTTCATCAGTGTAAAGTTCCATTCAGGAAGTTTAGCACAGGTCCCTCCTGCTCTTAAATCTAACAAAACACCTTCATGTACTGTCACCTCCTCAGAGATCACACTGAACAATATCCCTACAATCTATGCTCTGGTATATATAAGTGTTAAAAAGTATTTATGCATTTAAATTAATTTTCCCCTTTTATTAGGAAGACTACATAATGAGTATCCATTTGATTTCCTTAATACTCTAGTGACATGATGGACCACTATTACATGGAAAAAAATTAAAAGTGTTTTTAAACAAATTTACTTTCCAGGCAAATGAACAGAACAGGCCCTTTCATATCTCAGTTCACCAGTCTACCTAATACAGATGGTAAAGGACAATGAGCCAAAAGAGACATTTAAAAAAACAACTTTCTCCCAGTCTTATGATTCATTATTATCTCTTCCCATTCCCTATCTTAACATGCATATAAGATGCTATCCTCACTCATGGTATAGGCGAGACTGCTCACATTGCAATCAATGTGGAAAAGTCTTCCTAAATGATAGGATGACAGCACCTTCAGGTCTACGAGCCTGGGAATTGGAGAGGGAGGGCATAAAGATCTGTTCTCTCTTCCTTTTAAAAAATTTTTAAAGATTTTATTAATTTATTTCTATAGAGAGGAAGGGACGGAGAAAGAGGAGAGAAACATCAATGTGTGGTTGCCTCTCGAGCTCCCCTACCTGGGGACCTGGCCCTCAACCCAGGCACGTGCCCTGACTGGAAATGGAACCAGTGACCCTTTGGTTCACAGGCCAGCACTCAATCTACTGAGCCATACCAGCCAGGGCTTGTTCTCTCTTCTTTATTTCCCACAAAATAACCTTATGACTTCTACTTCACCAAATTCTTTGAAATACCTGTCCCACTTAGTTGTCATCACTCTAAATATGACAAACTGCTGTACCACTCAACCCGCAGATTAATGACTGACTGCTGTACCACTAAATGCAACAAACAGACACTTATATAAACATGGAACTTTTTACTAACTCAGATACCTCAACCTTATTACACTGAACCTGATGCACTGCCACAGTTGGATTCTGACACTATAGAAATGAGATGCCTCCTCAGAGATGGGATTAACTGAAGTTTCTGAGAAAAGAGATATGGCTGCTTCTTCTTTTTTTTTTTTACCTCCATAGAGGTGGCCTTCTCCTTTCTTATACTTGCTCCCACTTTACACAAATTTTCCAATTCCATTGAAGAAGTGTATCCACTAGGAAGGTCTTCTGGCTGATTGACCAATGGTAATCTGTGAGTGTCACTGTGAGTGTCCCCCTTGGGGTATTATTTCTTTTTTAAAAGCCAGGCTTTTGATATTCCTACCAATATAACATTTACATATGGGGCATTAATAAAAAAAACCTTCCAGATACTCAAAGCAGTCCCTCACATTGAACATATCGCACTAAATAGAATAAAAGGAGAACTCCCAAACCAGGTAGACTCTAGTTACTCAGGGGATTTGTCCTATGGTATCTATTGCCCACGTGTATGCTCCAGGCAACTTTTCCCACTGTCAGGGTCATTCAATTAGAAAACATATTTTGCAACCTGTCATTTACCTCTATTGAAGTCATTAATAATATTAGTTCAGCTTTGGAAGCACAACAGGGTGGTCTCAAATCCTTGGCCCCAGAAGAACCGGATCACAGCATAACCTTTAACTTCCTGTGAGCCAGCCAAGGAGGGGTCTTGCTATTGCCAGTGGTTTGTGTTGAACCTAGATCACTGAAACTGGCAAAGTAGATGTGTCTATCATAGGACTTGAGAAAAAAGCCTCTTTGCTTTCTAAAGTAGATCAGGTGGCCTGTGAGCCATTTATGCCTGGATTGGCAATGGTTGGGGCTCATGGTTATATTCAGTCACCCAGGAAAAGTTGGAATGATTTTAATCATGACTATGATCTACTCTGGCCTCAAAATAATTATCCAGTTTTGGGCATAGCCCCTCAGTGTCCAACTCATCCAGGACCAGAATGGGGTAGCCTATGTTCCTCACTTGGGTCCTGAAATATCAAGTGATGGAATTGAGAAGAATGACTCCTGGGTAAAATCCTACATGTGATGTTTCAGGCCCAACCACAAGCAATTACAAAGGCCTCATGGTAGGCCTCAGGGGGAAAAGCTGCCAATTCCACACCAACCTTGGTGCCCCCTGACTGGTCACACACTTATGCATTGAAAGGCCCCTGGCGCCTGAATGAAAAGACACAGGAAAGAGGGAGGGAGGATCCTTGAGGGCACTTTTTTTGCACTCTGACTTAGTAGTTTTCCACTCTTAGCTCTTTGCCCTTTCCCTTCCCCCAACCCACTCAAGGTCCATAAAAAAAGGCAGGAGATTTTTTCTCCAAGGTCTTTCAGCAGTGAAACAATTTCCATGTCTGTGCTGATCCATGTGATCTTCACTGGTGCTCTTCCATCGGGAAAAATGGAAGAGTGGGGAAGTTGGCACTTTTTCTGGTTTAACTTTTTGCTTATACTGTCATAGTAAGTCACTAAATGTTTGACTGTTAATTTCATTTTGGCCGTCTTAATCAACTACTTGGACACCTGGCAGTTCAGCTCTTTCAGTACAGCTAATATCCTGAAAGAACTTATTTTTTTGTTAAGAATCCTGATAACCACATACAATTAATAGCATCTTCCAAAAACATTTGAATACAGTGGTAATATTCATTTTTTTTAACCAATCATAAAATTCACAGCCATTCTATTATTTTATTTAAATATTAGTTTCTGGCTATAATTCAGTAACTTTTTAAGTCGATTTGATATCTGTTTCCACATTTGAGATAGAATAATTCCTATGGTATTGCTGGTTGTCAACTTGGCACATACCTTTTGTCCTCGAGGCCCTGGAGGCCCTTCTGGACCTGGAAATCCAGGCAAACCTGGATGGCCTTCCAAACCTGGAAATCCTTTCTCCCCCTGCAATTGAACAAAAATGAAAGGTAAACTCATCATTTGTGAGTTTTCAAGTATAGGAAGGGCTGAGATTCAAAAGGATCAAACAACTATCTAGAGAAAACTAATTTAATAAAACAAAATTCATGGTATCCACCAATATGGAGAAATCTTTAAGATGTAAGTGGAAAAATGCAAATCACTCTGAATTTATCTCACATATGGTAATGTAATCTCAGTGATGAAGTGAGGTTTAAACATTCTGACATCAAGAGTTTAACAGGAAATATGGTAATAAATCCAGGAAACAAGGTCTGCAAAGGTTAAATGAAATAAATATGGTACAGGGATGAAGAATGGTAAAAAAAAAATCAAAGAAACTTTCAGATTTGTTGTAAAGTAGAAGAGTGCAGGATTATCCAGAATGGAAATTCATTACCCAGAAAAAGACTTTCTCTTGAACATAAAAAAAATATATTTTTTCTGATTGTAACATCAATATGAAAAAGAAATACATGTTTATTGTAGAAAACAAAAAAATAAAGAGAAAATCACCAATAATTCCTCTACTCAGAATTACTATTTGAATTGTGACTCAAGTCCCAGTTCTGACTATAGCACTTTACCAACACCAGCAAAGGAGAGCTGCCTACCTACTAGTGAGGGTCCACTCATCAGTATCTTATCAGCATCTATACAGTAAGGTTGCTTGATGTACATTGTCTGTACAGCCAGATAGGTGTGGTAACAGACTCTCCATGTGTATTAACATATCATTAAATCAACACATTAGGGTTAGTTAGCTTGTATACAGCCAATCATAGTAAGAATGTGAACCCCATGAGAAAGCAAATTCACCAGCAGTAAGTTTAAGAACTCCAAGGACCCATAGCTTCATGACACATGCTCCCAACTACAGTGCCACAAGGAGTTCCTTTAGTTTCCTAAGGCTTAAAGGTGGAGTCCCTGCCCAGAGACTCTGGACCTCATTTGTGAACCCTCTTACTGGATCCTATGTACAGTGACAGCTTAGGCAGCATCTAAGAAAGAGAAAGCACTCATATCTACAAGACAATTAACTAATAGGCCATTCATTGGAGGCACATTCCCCTAGAGGTTAAGGTACAGTAGACTTTTATTCATATCCTCAGTGTGTATGTATGAGTGTGTATAGGCATGTGTGTGGTAAGTACTAACCTTAATCCAAACAGCTTAGATAATTTTGTACTGAATAAATTTTTTGTTATGTTGAATCATACCATAATAAATGTAAATAATTTCAAAAGGTTATTCTGGTCGGTTTCCACTTACTACTTTAAAGGCAATAAAGCAAATGTTAGCCAATTAATGGCAGGTCTAAACATTTGTGTAGCTTTAATAACAATTATTATTGACATATTGCCATATTTTCTATAAATATATCTATTTATTTTAATTAGTCATAGACCTATGATAACTTAGTATTCATCACCTCAATCTAATTATTTTGAAGGAAATAAAAGGAGAGACCAGAAGTTAAAGATGCAAAAATTTAGTTCTGAATTGCCTCAAATCATTACATAGCCCATTCCTGGTAGAAATGGTGTCAGAAAGGTGATCACAAATGCCAGTCAGAAAGGAATCTAGAAGGAAAATAAAACTTACTTGTAGTAGATTTCCACATGTGGCAACGGCTACACTTTGGGAGCTCTCCAGGTATACACAGCCTATCTCTACCAAAACTTGACAATAATGCTTGAAGAGAGCTGTATTTTCTACAAACCATAACTGCTATCTAGGCTACAAATAAGAAAGGAATAAACTAGAAACTAAAATTGGAGAGTGCTGGGGGAGTTCTGGCCAAGATGGAGGTGGAGGTAGAAACCATTCACTTCCTCACACAACCAAAAGGTAGATAAGAACCAATCTAAAAACAATAAACAATTGATCTAAAAACAATAAACAACCAGAAGTACTAGAAAATCAAACTGCATGGAACTCTGACAACCAAAGAATTAAAGAAATATTCACCCAGATTGGTAGGAGGGATGGAGACAGGCAGCTGGGTGGGCAGAGAGGACCCGCAGCAAGGCGGCAGTCAAAGCTAGCTAGAAGCTACAGGGGAATTGCTATGGTGGTAGAAACTCCCAGTCTCAGATGAGAGAGAGTTCATTTGAAAGTGGGCTAGAGCCGAGCACATGAAACACATTTTTCCCTCTTTGGCCCCTCCCCCACAGACAGTGCCACAATGCAGCAAAGAGCATTACCCAGCCCTGAAGAATATCTAATGCTCTGCCCCCTTACAACATTACAGGTGCACCAAGACATGGCCCAAATGAAAGAATAGATCAAAACACAAGAAAAAGAGCTAAGTGATGAGGAGATAGACAACCTATCTGATGCAGAGTTCAAAACATTGGTAATCAGGATGCTCACAGATTTGATTGAGCTTGGTCGCAAAATGAAGGAACAAATGAAGGCTACCCAAAGTGAAATAAAGGAAAACATACAGGGAACCAATAGTGACGGGAAGGAAATCGGGACTCAAATCAACAATTTGGAACAAAAAGAAGAAAGAAATATTCAACCAGAACTGAATGAAGAAACAAGAATTCAAAAAAAAAATGAGGAGAGGCTTAGGAAACTGTGGGAGAACTTTAAACGTTCCAATATCCAAATCACAGGGGTGCCAGAAGGAAAAGAACAACAGCAAGAAATTGAAAATTTATTGAACAAATAATGAAGGAAAACTTCCCCAATCTGGTGAAGGAAACAGACTTCAAGGAAGTCCAGGAAGCCCAGAGAGTCCCAAAGAAATTGGACTTAAACAGGAACACACCAAGGCACATCATCATTAAGTTACCCAAGATTAAAGATAAGGAAAGAATCTTAAAAGCAGCAAGAGGAAAGGAAAGAGTTACTTACAAAGGAGTTCCCATAAGAGTATCAGCTGATTTCTCAAAAGAAACCTTACAGGCAAGAAGGGGCTGGAAAGAAGTATTCAGAACAGTGAAAGGCAAGAACTTACATCCAAGATTACTCTGTCCAGCAAAGCTATCATTTTAGAATGGAAGGGCAGATAAAGTGCTTCCCAGATAGGGTCAAATTAAGAGAGTTCATCATTACCAAGCCCTTATTATATGTTAATAAGTGACTTATCTAAGAAATAGGAGAAGATCAAAAACTATGAACAGTAAAATGACAACAGACTGACAACTACCAACAACTGATCCTAAAAAAAAACAAAACAAAAACAAAAACTGAGCAAACAACTAGAACAAGAACAGAATCAGAGAAATAGACATCACATGGAGGGTTTTTGGGGGGGAGAATGGGGGGAAAGGTACAGGGGAAAAGAAACATAATTGGTAGGCATAAAATAGACGGGGAGAGGTTAAGAATGGTATAGGAAACAGAGAAATCAAAGAACTTATATGGACATGAACTAAGGGGGGTAATAGTGGAGGGTTAAGGAGTGCAGAGCGGAGGGGGAATAGAGGGAGAAAAATTGGGAAAACTGTAATAGCATAATCAATAAAATATTCTTTAAAAAATTGAAGTGGAGAATGCTAAGAAGTTTAATTGTGTTGGTATTATTAAAATTACATACCTATAAAGTGTAGTGAAAGGCTGCGTTCAGCTTTAGTTAATATTCTTGATGACTCTTTCAATGTGTTTGATCATTTCATGATGGGTGATTTACAGACGCACCTGTCTACACCACATAGAGTTTTCAGCAGTTTTTGACCAAAAACAGCATGACCCCTAGCCCCACCTTCCCTATTCACCCGATCTCTCCCCAAGTGACTTTTTTTCCCCCTGGATGAAAAAAGTCTTCAAAGGGAAGCATTTTGCTGATGTAGAAGAGGTGAAACAAACAAACAAAAAACCCCGGCAGAAGCACTAAATGGCATCAAATCAATGAGTTCAAAATCTGTTTTCAGCAGTGGAAAAAACATCTCGATAGGTGTATTGCATCAAATGGAGAGTACTTTGAAGGTGACTGAGGTTTAAACATGTAAGAATAAATACAGAGACTTCTGAGATCAGACGAGATCAGGCACATTCAGGATGGTATGGCCATAGACAATACACAGACTTCCGGCCAAGATGGAAGTGTAGATAGATACACTTTGCTTCTTTGTACAACCAAAAGAAGGAAAACAACAAATTTAAAAACAAAAATAACCAGAAATGCCAGAAAATCGAACTGTATGGAAGTCTGACAACCAAGGAGTTACAAAAGAAACACTCATTCAGACCAGTAGGAAGGGTGGAGATGGGCAGCTGGGACGGAGAGGACTCCCAGCAAGGCGGTGGCTGGAGGACCAGGTGAGGCAAGGTAGTGGCTAGCAGACTGGGCGTCACACATTTGCTGGTAAACCTGGAGGAACAACTGGGAAGTGAGACAGACCTCACAACCCAGGGTTCCAGGTGGGGTAATAAAGCCTTAAAACCTCTGACTGTAAAAAACGTGTGGGGGTTGCAGTGGTAGGAGAAACTCTGATTCTCACAGGAGAGTTCATTGGAGAGACCCACTGGGTAATAGTACACAAACCCACCCACCTGGGAATCAGCACCAGAAGGGCTCAATTTGTTTCAGGGTAGCAGGGTAAATGACTGAAAAGCCTGCTGAGAGCCTTGCAAGCTGCACTGTTCCCTCTCGGATCCCTCCCCCACATACAGCACCATAAGGCAGCTAGGTGGGTTACCCCACTGGGACAAACACCTAAGGCTCTGCTCCTAACAATGTAACAAGTGCACTGACACAAAAAATTATGGTCCAAATGAAAGAACAAATCCAAGTTCCAAAAATAAAACTAAAGGGTGAAGAGATAGCCAACCTATCAGATGCAGAGTTCAAAACAATAGAAATCAGGAGGCTCACAGAATGGTTGAGTATTGTAGCAAAGGAGAGGAAAAAGTGAAGGCTATGCAAAGAGAAATAAAGAAAAATGTACAGAGAACCAACTGTGAGAGGAAGGAAAATGGGATGCAAATCAACGATTTGGACCAGAAGGAAGAAATAAATATTCGACCAGAACAGAATGAAGAAAAAAGAATTCAAAAAAATGAGGAGAGCCTTAGGAACCTCTGGGACAACTTTAAGCATTCCAACATCCAAATCATAGGGGTGTTAGAAGGACAAGAAGAGGAAGAGCAAGAAATGGAAAATGTATTTGAAAAAATAATGAAGGAGAACTTCCCTAATCTGGCAAAGGAAATAGACTTCCAGGCAGTCCAGGAAGCCCAGAAAGTCCCAAGGAAGTTGGACACAAGGAAACACACACCAAGGCACATCATAATAACATTACCCAAGATTAAAGAGAGAATCTTAAAAACAGCAAGAGAAACGGAGACATTACCAACAAAGGAGTTCCCATAAGACCATCTGCTGATTTCTCAAAAGAAACCTTGCAGGCAAGAAAGGGTTGGAAAGGAGTATTCAAAGCCATGAAAGGCAAGGACCTACATCCAAAATTACTCTATCCAGCAAAGCTATTAATTAGAATGGGAGGGCAGATAGAGTACTTGCCAGGTAAGGTCAAATTCAAGGAGTTCATCATCACCAAGCACTTATTATATGAAATGTTAAAAGAACTCATATAAGAAAAAGATCAAACATATGAACAGTAAAATGACAACAAACTGACAATTACCAACAATTGAACCTAAAAACAAAAGCAAACTAAGCAGACAACTAGAACAGGCACAGAACCAGAGAAATGGAGATTACATAGAGGGTTATCAGTGGAGAGGGGGTGGGGAGAGAATGTGGGAAAAGGTATAGGGAATATGAATTATAAATGGTAGGTACAAAAGAGACAGGGGGAGGTTAAGAATGGCATGGGAAATGGAGAAGCCCGAGAACTTATATTTATGACCCATGTACATAAAATAAGGTGGGGGAATGATGGTGGGAGGGGCGGTGCAGAGCGGAGGAAATTAAAGGGGAGAAAAAAATTGGAACAACTTTAATACCATAATCAGTAAAATATATTAAAAAGAGTAAGAATAAATATATATTTTTAAAATAAATTTCATTTTTGGGGCCCCCCTTTATATGTAACAATCCAAATAGTGAACATAAGCATCACTCACAAAAATTTCTTTATCTTTTCAAGAATCGGTGCTGGAACAACTGGACTGCTCATGCCAAAATTAATCTAGACACAGACCTTACAACTCCACAAAATTAACTCAAAATGGATCAGAGACAAAATGGATTAGCTCCTAGTAGGTAATAGAGGAAAAAACCTAGATGACCTTGGATATAGTGATGACTTTTTAGATAGAAAAACAAATGCACAATACACAGAAGAAGTAATTGATAACCTATATTTCAGTACATTAAAAAGTTTTCCTCTGCAAAATACAATTTCAAGAGAATGAGAATACAAGCCACAAACTGGGAGAAAATATTTGCAAAAGATTCATTTGATAAAGGACTGTTACCCAAAATATACAAAGGACACTTAAAACTCAACAATGAGGAAACAAACAACATGATTTAAAAAAGGGTGAAAGACTTTAACACACACCTAACCAAAGGATATAATAAGCATATGAAAGAATGCTCCAGGCATGGCATCACCAAAATGCAAATTAAAAAAACAATGACATACCACTACACATCCATTAGAATGGCCAAAATCCAGAACAGTGACAACTCCAAATATGACAAGGATGTGGAGCAGGAGAAACCCTCATTCATTGTTGGTGTTAATGATAAATGGTATAACCACTTTGGAAGACAGCTGGGGGTGCCTTACAAAACAAAACATATTCTTACCACATGATCCAGTAACAGCACTCTTTGGCACTTATCCAAAGGAGTGTAAACTTATGTTTGTGCAAATACCTGCACACAGGTATTCAGAACTGCCAAAACTTGGAAGGAACCATGATGTCCTTCAGTAGGTGAATGTATAAAAAAACTGTGGACATCCAGACAGTGGAATATTATTCACTACTAAAAATAAAAGCACTATTAAGCCATGAAAAGACATACAGGAGCTTTAAATGGATACAAGACTTGTATCAGTTATGATATTTACACATTTTTTTGAGTGTGGTTTCTCTTTTCATTCTCTTAACAATGTTTTCAGAAAAGAACAAGTTCTTAAATTTGATGAAATATAATCTATTAGTCTTTTCTTTTATGGATGACATTTTTGGTATCAAATCTAAGATGAATATCTGCCTAACCCAAGGTCCTATGATTTATTCTGAAAGATTTGTATATTTAAGCTTCAATTTAGGATTATGATCCATTTGAGTTAATTTTCATATACAGTTCAACCAATGAATCAAAGTCCATTTTTGTACATGGTCATATCCAGTTTTTTCAGTACTATTTGATGAAAAGACTATCTTTTCTCCATTGAATTGCCTTTATACTTTCATCAAAAAAATCAATTACTCACACACCTGGGTGTATTTATGGACTCTTTATTCTGTTCTATCCATCTATATGTCTATCCTTTTTCTATCAAGTTGACTGTATTTTTATACTGTTTTGAAATTGCTTTGAATCTGTGGATGTATTTGGAAAGAATTGGCACATTAATAATGTTGAGTCCTCTAATCCATGAGCATGATATATATCTCCATTAATTCAGGTCTTTTATTTCTCTCAGCAGTATTTTTGTATTTTCAGTGCACAGGAATTGCATATTATGGGTTGACTTACTCTTTTGTATTTCAAATTTTTGATGCTATTATAAAAGACATTTTATAATTCCTATTTCCTATTTTTCATTATTAGAACTTAGAAATGGTTCTTGGAAGATGGCGGCGAGATAGCTGGGAGCAGTGTCCACTTCCCCTCAACACCAGTCAAATACCTAGCTGACCTGAGGAGCAGAGCGAACAGCCAACAGTATTGCAGCATATATGAAGATCGGAGACCAAAGAGAGAGGACATCGAAAGATCAGACGGTGAGACAAGAAAACCGGGAGCGCTGAAAAGACCAGAGTAAGACTGTGTTACACCCATAAATGTCAGCTCAAGACCAGTGAGCACAGGAGAGTAAGGAGACAGCACCACTGAATCCCATTGGCATTCTACCACAAAAGTTCATGCCATAAGCCCAGGGAGTCAGAATACATCAATTTAAGAAGCAGAGGCCAACAAGAAGAGTCTCACAAACAATGGGAAGACAAAGAAACAATTCCCAAATGAAAGGAAAGGAGGAAGCCTCAGAAAAATGCTAACTGAAAAAGATGCAAGTCAACTATTAGATACTGAGTTCAAAGCAATGGTCATCAGGAAGCTCACTGAGCTCTCTGAGCTCAAAGAGAACTACCAGAAACTACAAGGAAACTACAATGAACTCACTGCAAACTATATCAACATAAAAAAGGAAATAGAAACTATCAACAAGAGCCAGGAGGAAATGAAGAATACAATTTCTGAATTGAAGAACACAGTAGAAGGAATGAAAAGCAGACTTGATGAAGCAGAGGATCGGATCAGCGAGCTGGAGAACAAAGTAGAAAAAAACACCCAGAAAGAGCAAGAAAAGGAAAAGAGGCTCAGAAAGAATGAAGAGGCAATAAGGGAAATGCAGGACAACATGAAACGTAACAATATCTGTATAATAGGAATACCAGAAGGAGAAGAAGAAGAGCAAGGGATAGAAAACCTGTTTGAAACAGTAATGATGGAAAATTTCCCTAATCTGAGGAGAGAAAAAGTCACCCAAATCCAGGAATCACAGAGAGTCCCAAGCAAGAGGAACCCAAAGAGACCCAGTGCAAGACACATCATAATTAAAATGGCAAATTTCCAAGACAAAGAGAGGATCTTAAAGGCAGCAAGGGAGAAAAAGGAAGTAACATACAAGGGAGCCCCAATAAGGTTAGCAACTGACTTCTCAATGGAAACGCTCCGAGCCAGAAGAGAATGGCAAAAAATATTCCAAGTAATGAGAACCAGAGGCCTGCAACCAAGACTACTTTACCCAGCAAGGCTCTCAATCAAGATAGAAGGCCAAATAAAGAGTTTCCCAGACAAAAGAAGTGTAAAAGAATACAGCTCCACCAAACCAGCTCTGCAAGAGATGCTAAAGGGACTGCTTTAAGGAAAGGAAGGAAAAGAGAAAGGCAGAGGAACACAGGAAGGAAAAAAATGGCAATGAGTAACTACCTATCAATAATAAGCTTAAACGTAAATGGAATAAATGCTCCAATCAAAAGACATAGAATAGCTGAATGGATAAGAAACACAATTAGAAATGAGAGAGGAGAGATTACAACTGATACCACAGAAATACAAAGGATTGTAAGAAATTACTGTGAAGAACTCTATGCTAAGAAATTTGAAAACCTAGATGAAATAGACACATTTGTATAAAAATATAATGTTCCAAAACTGAATGAAGAAGCAGAAAACCTGAACAGACCAATAACAGCAGAAGAAATTGAAGCAGTCATCAAAAAACTCCCATCACACAAAAGCCCTGGACCAGATGGCTTCACAGGAGATTTCTACAAAGCATTTAAGGAAGAGCTAACCCCTATCCTCCGCAGAGTATTCGAAAAAATCCAAACTGATGGAAGACTCCCAAACTCTTTTTATGAAGCCAGCATCATCCCAATCCCAAAACCAGATGAAGACACAATGAAGAAAGAAAACTTCAGGCCAATAGCACTGATGAACATAGACGCTAAAATTCTCAACAAAATATTAGCAAACCGCATCCAGAAATACATTAAAAAGATCATCCACCATGACCAAGTGGGATTCATCCCAGGGATGCAAGGATGGTACTATCTTCGCAAATCAATAAACATAATATATCACATCAATAACTGCAAAGACAAAAATCACATGATCATATCAATAGATGCGGAAAAAGCGTTCGATATGATACAGCACCCATTTCTGATAAAAACACTCAGCAAAGTGGGAATAAAGGGAGCAGTCCTCAACATAATAAAGGCCATATATGAGAGACCTACAGCCAACATCACACTCAATGGAGAAAAACTTAGAGCTTTCCCACTAAGATCAGGAAAAAGACAAGGATGCCCTCTCTCACCACTCCTATTCAACATAGTATTGGAAGTCCTGGCCACAGCAATCAGACAAGAAAAAGAAATAAAAGGCATCCAAATTGGAAAGGAGGAAATGAAACTGTCACTGTTTGCAGACGACATGATAGTGTACATGGAAAATCCTATAGACTCCACCAAAAAACTACTCGACCTAATAAATGAATTTGGCAAAACAGCTGGATACAAAGTCAATACCCAGAAATCATAGGCATTCCTGTACACCAACAACGAAACTGCAGAAACAGAAATCAGGACAAAAATCCCATTTGATATAGCAACAAGAAAAATAAAGTACCTAGGAATAAACCTAACCAAGGAGGTAAAAGACCTGTACTCAGAAAACTACACAACACTGAAGAAAGAAATTAAGGAGGACACAAACAAATGGAAGCATGTACCATGCTCATGGATTGGAAGAATTAGCATCATCAAAAAGGGCATACTACCGAAAGCAATTTATAGATTCAATGCAATCCCTATTAGAGTACCCATGACATATTTCACAGATATAGAACAAACAATTCAGAAATTCATATGGAACCATAAACGACCCCGAATAGCTGCAGCAATTTTGGGAAAGAAGAACAAAGCAGGAGGGATCACAATACCTGATATCAAACTGCATTACAAGGCCACTGTAATCAAAACAGCCTGGTACTGGCATAAAAACAGGCACATAGACCAATGGAACAGAACAGAGAGCCCAGAAATAAACTCAAGTCTATACGGTCAATTAATATTTGACAAAGGAGGCAGAAGCATAAAATGGAGCAAAAGCAGCCTCTTCAACAGATGGTGTTGGGAGATCTGGACAGATACGTGGAAAAAAATGTAACTCGATCACCACCTTACGCCATACACGAAAATAAACTCAAGGTGGATAAAAGACTTAAATATAATTTGTAACACCATAAAAGTCCTTGAGGAAAACATTGGCAAGAAAATCTCAGACATTCCACGCAGCAACATCCTCACAGACACATCCCCTAAAGCAAGGGACATGAAGGAAAGAATAAACAAGTGGGAACTCATAAAAATAAAAAGCTTCTGCATGGCTAAAGAAAACAGCACCAAATTACAAAGAGAACCAACAGTATGGGAAAACATATTTGCTAATGATACCTCAGACAAGGGCCTGATCTCCAAAATATATAAAGAATCCACACGACTCCACTCCAGGAAGATAAACAACCCAATTAAAAAACGGGAAAAGGACTTGAACACACACTTCTGCAAGGAAGACATACAGAGGGCCCAGAGACATATGAAAAGATGCTCAGCATCACTAGCCATCAGAGAGATGCAAATTAAAACCACAATGAGGTATCATCTCACACCAGTCAGAGTGGCCAACATAAAGAAATCCACAAACAAATGTTGGAGAGGTTGCGGAGAAAAGGGAACCCTAGTGCACTGTTGGTGGGAATGCAGACTGTTCAGGCCACTGTGGAAAACAGTATGGAATTTCCTCAGAAAACTAAAAATGGAACTGCCCTTTGACCCAGCAATTCCGCTGTTGGGATTATACCCTAAGAACTCTGAAACACCAATCCAAAAGAACCTGTGCACCCCAATGTTCATAGCAGCACAATTTACAATAGCCAAGTACTGGAAGCAACCGAAGTGCCCATCAGCAAACGAGTGGATCCAAAACCTATGGTATATTTACACAATGGAATTCTACGCAGCAGAGAGAAAGAATGAGCTTACACCCTTTGCAACAGCATGGATGGAACTGGAGAGCATTATGCTAAGTGAAATAAGCCAGACAGTGAGGGACAAATACCATATGATCTCACCTTTAACTGGAACATAATCAATAGAAGAAAAAAGCAAACAAAATATAACCAGAGACATTGAAGTTAAGAACAATCTAACAATAGCCAGGGCGTGGAGGGGCGGGGACAGTGGGAAGAGGGGATTACAGGAACTACTATAAAGGACACATGGACGAAACCAAGGGGGAGGGTGGAGGTGGGGGAGGGAGGTGGGTTCAGCTGGGGTGGGGTGGAGGGATGGGGTGAAAAGGCATACAACTGTAATTGAATAACAATAAAAATTAAAAAACAAAGAACTTAGAAATGTAACTGATTTTGATTTATTGAACTTATTTCATTGGTTTTGTTTATTCTGTGATCTTTTTAAACTCATAAGTTTTAGGACCATTTTAGTATTGCCCATCAAATTTTCTACATTGACAAATCATGACATCTGAAAAAAAAATAGAGATAGTTTTACTTCTTCCTTTCCAGTCACCTTATCTTACTGTAGTGGCAATTTTTAATAGAAGTGGTGAGAGCAGACATATTTCTGATCTTAAGAGAAAGAAATGCCATCTTTCTTCATTGAGTATAAATTTAACTGAAGGGGTTTGGTAGATGCCCCTTCAGGTCAAGAGAACCCCTTAGATTCCTAGTTTGCTGAGATATTTTAGCACAGATAAATAATGAATTTTTAAAAATGCTTTCTCTGCATCTATTGAGATGTGTTATATGATTGGCTTATATTGTATTAATTTTTTAATAAGATTTTATTTATTTTATTATTTTTTTAGAGAGAGGGGAAGGAAGGGAGAATGAGAGAGAGAGAGAGAAACATTAATGTGTGGTTGCCTCTCATGCACCCCCTACTGGGGTCCTGGCCTCCAACCCAGGCATGTGCCGTGGCTGAGAATTAAACCAGCGACCCTTTTGATCACAGGTGGGCACTCAATCCACTGAGCCACACCGACCAGGGTTAAATGTTAATTTTTTAATCTTTCAATATGGTGAATTACAATTTTTGATTTTCAATTGTTAAAACCATGCATTCCTGGCATTAACCCCACTAAGTAATAATGTATTATCTACTTTGTATTCCACTGGATCTGATTTCCCAAAATTTTTTTAAGGATTTCTGCATTTCTGTTATAGTGAGGGATATTGAGTTGTAGTTTTATAATTCTCTAATTCTCTCTTGGGTTTGGGTAACAGGGCATATGATTTTCATAAAATTAGTTGGGCATCTGTTCTTATTCCTCTATTTTCAGAAACGGTTTATGAAAAATTGATATCATTTCTTATATAAATGTTTCATGTAATTCACCAGTGAAAACTTTTGGGCTAAATTTTTGTGTTTGGGGGAAGTGTTTGAGAATTCAACTTCCTTAGCAAATATAAGGTTATTAGGATTTTATTTGATTTAGTTACTTTGTCAGTTTTTTAAAATACTTTTTATTGATTATGCTGTTACAATTTTCCCAATTTTCCCCCCTCTATCCACCCTCCACCCTGACCCCCAACCCTCCAGCATCCTCCCGCTTAGTCCACGTCCATGGGTTGTATATATAAGTTCTTTGAGTCCTCTGTTTCCCATACCATTTTTTATCTCTCCCTATCTTATGACTACTAACCATGCTTCTTCTTCCCTGTACCTTTCCCCCTCTATTCCTCCCTTATCCCTCCCCACTGACATCCCTCCATGTGATGTCCATTTCTCTGATTCTGTTCATGTTCTGGTTGTTTGCTTAGTTTTTGTTTCCGTTGGTTTTTTTTAGGTTCATTTGTTGATAGTTGTGAGTTTCTTGTCACTTTATTGTTCATATTTTTTATCTTTTTTTAGATAAGTCCCTTTAACATTTCATATAATAAGGGCTTGGTGATGATGAACTCCTTGAACTTGACCTTATCTGGGAAGCACTTTATCAGCCCTTCCATTTTAAATGAAAGCTTTGCTGGATAGAGTAATCTTGGATGTAGGTCCTTACCTTTTATGACTTCAAATACTTCTTTCCAACACCTTCTTGCCTGCAAGGTTTCTTTTGAGAAATCAGGTGATAGTCTTATGGGAACTCCTTTGTATGTAACTGTCGCCTTTTCTCTTGCTGCTTTTAAGATTCTCTCCTTTATCTTTAATCTTGGGTAATATAATTATCATGTGCCTTGGTGTGTGTTTCCTTGGGTCCAACTTCCTTGGGACTCTCTGGGCTTCCTGGACTTCCTGGAAGTCTATTTACTCTGCCATATTGGGGAAGGTTTCCTTCATTATTTGTTCAAATAAGTTTTCAATTTCTTGCTGTTGTTCTTCTCCTTCTGGCACCCTTATAATTTGGATATTGGAACGTTTCAGGTTGTCCCAGAGGTTTGTCAGAGTCTCTTCACTTTTTTGAATTCTCGTTTCTTTGTTTTGATCTGGATGGATGTTTTTATTTTCCTTTTGTTCCAAACTGTTGATGTGAGTCCTGGTTTCCTTCCTGTCACTGTTGGTTCTCTGAACATTCTGCTTTATTTCACTTTGGGTACCCTTCATTTGTTTTTTTCATTTTTCGACCAAGCTCAATTAGATCTGTGAGCATTTTGAGTACCAGGGCTTTAAATTCTCTGACAGATAAGTTGGTGATCTCCTCCCTGCTTAGCTCTCTTTCTGAGGCTCTACTCTGTTCTTTCATTTGGGCCATAATGCTGTGTCTTGGCACAGCTGATATGTTGTAAGGGGGCGGGGCCTTAGATATTCACCTGGGAAGGGAAACCCTCTTTGCTGCACAGCAGCGCTGCATGTGGGGGAAGGGCCAGAGAGGGAAAGGTGTGCCTCACCTGCTTGTCTCTAGTGCACTTTTCAATGGACTCTCAGACTCTCCTGTGAAACTGGGAGCTTCTCCTACCACAGCAACCCAAGCCGTAGCCCACAGCCACCTCTGAGTCCCCTTAAGTCAGCCCTTCCCAGAAGCCTGCCGAGCTCCACAGCCAGCCCCACCCCCAATGTCTGCAGGTCACTGCCGTTTTTCTGTGTCAGCCAGCCCAGTCCACCGCCTTATATATTTGGTTGTTCTTGTTGATTTTTTCTTTAATTCCTTGGTTGTTGGAGTGCCACAGTTTGATTTTCTGGTGCTTTTGGCTGTTTATTGATTTCAGATTGGTTGTTGTCCTCCTTTTGGTTATGCAAGGAAGTGAAATGTCTCTACCTTTGCCTCCATCTTGGCTGGAACTCACTTCGTCAGTTAGTTTTAAATCATGTATGTTTCTCATGTTATTTTTCCATTTCAACTAAGTTGTCAAGTTTACTCTTGTAAAGTTGATTATAATATCCCCTTCTTATTTTTTCATGTCTGTATGATCATTCCTGATATTGGTTACCTGTGTTTTCCACTTTCTTCTCAGTCATGCTAACAAGCAATTACAAACTCTTAGCTATATAAGGACTGCTATTTTTTTCTAGTTCATATATTTCTATTTCTCCTTTTATTTCCTTACTTTCCTTATTTCAATTTAATTTGTGTGCCCTTTTATAGCTTAAGTGGGAAACTTAAATCACTGATTTTGAATCTTCCTTTTTATGATAGGTATTTGAAGCTATTTCCCATTAAGCTCTGCTTTAATTCAACCACACAATTCTCAGTATGTTGCATTATAATTATTATGCAACTTAAAATAATTTCTAATTTTCCTTGTGATTTCTTCTTTGGTCTATCAATTATTTAGAATGGTACTTTCTTTTTCTTTTCTGTTTTTTTTTTTTAGAATGGTGCTTTCTAATTTCCAAATAATTAGGGATTTTCTACAGATTTATTGCTATTGATTTCTTATTCAATTCATGTATTAAGAGAATATATACAGATGTTTTCAATCTTTTGATATTTATAGGGTGTCATTTTATGGCCCATTATACAGTGTAACTTGAAGAAAATTCCATATGCCTTTGAAAAAATTGTATTCAGTAGTTATTGGATTTAGGACTCTATATATGTCAATTAGGTCAATGTTAATAGTGTAATTCAAATCATCTATGCTTTTACTGATGTTTTCCTATTCTGTCAATGACTGAGATAGAAGTATTAGGATCTACAACTGTGAGTGTGGATTTATTTATTTCTTTAATTCTGTCAGTTTTGGCTTATGTTATGCTTTTGAAGTTCTGTTGTTATGCTCTAAAGTCTTTCAGCCTGAAATTTCTTTCAGTGCAAGTATGCTGATGAAGAATTCTGGGTTTTCCTTTTTTATTATCAGAAAATGTCTTAAATTTGCTCTTAGTTTTGGTATATATTTTCACTGTATATAATTCCCTTTGCAGATATTTTCACCTCTCTAATGATGATTTTACATTGTTGTTTATTACCCATTCATTCTTATAAGAAGTCCATGCTTAGTCATATCATTGTAACTCTGTACGTGAGTATTTTTTCTGTAGCTTCTTTAGATTTTCTCTTAATCACAGATTGTTTTTCCTAGTAGATTCATTCTGACTTGCCTGGGTGTAGTTTTCTTTGTTTTTATCCTGCTGCGGTTGTGCTGAACTTCTTAAATTTATATTTTTCTGTAAATTTATATTTTTTAACCAAGTACAGAAAATTCTTACCATTATTACTGCCCAATTAATTATTATTCTTTTTACTCATCTGATTTCCCCCTCTTGTTCTTAAGGAACTCATTTATGTTTGTATTAAATCATTTGACATTGCCTCACAGGTCACTAAGACCCCTATTATTTTCCTTCTCTGTATTCATCAGATTGGATATTTCTTCTAATATATGTTTAAGTTTACTGCCCATTTCTTCAGTCATCTCCATGGAATACTATGCAGCAGAAAGGAAATCCTACCCTTCGAGACACCATGGATGGAACTGGAGAGCTTTATGCTAAGTGAAATGGGCCAGGTGGTGAAAGACAAATACCATATGATCTCACCTATAAGTGGGACCTAATCACAAAACAAACAAGTGAGCAAAAAAGAAGCAGACAAATAGAAATAAAGAACAAATTGGCAGTGAGCAGAGGGGAGGAGGTAGGGATGAGGGGGATAACTGGGGAAAGAAAGTAAGAGGTCCTCAAGAAATATGTATAAAGGACCCAAGGACAAAGACAATGACAGGGGAGGATTGAATGTGGGGGTGGGGGTATATAGGGCAGGAGGAGAGTAATGGGGAGAAATGGGGACAACTGTAATTAAACAATAATAAAAAACATTTTTTGAAAAAACATGTGGTGAATTGCTTTTTCTTATATTTTGCTTTTCAAATATAGATTTTCTTTCTTTCTTTCTTTCTTTCTTTCTTTCTTTCTTTCTTTCTTTCTTTCTTTCTTTTTTTAGTTTCCAGTGCTCTGTTGTGATTCCCTGTTCACTCATTTTGAGCAGGTTTCCCTTTAAATTGCAAGTATATTTATCCCATTGGCTTTAAAATATCTATAATTTCTAACATCTGTATTAATTGAGAGTTAGTTTTTATTGACTGGTCTTTTGCTGACTATGGGTCACTTTTACTTGTTACTTCTCATGACTAGTAAGGTTTAATGTATACCGGACATTGTAGTTAACATGTAGACATCCAAGATTATTTTATCTTTCTCTGAAAAGTATTGAAATTTTGTTTTAGGAAATAGTTATCTCAGCTGAACTAAAACTTAAAACTCTGTTTACCTTTCAATGGACAGCAGTTAATTTATGTTCAGTTATTATAGCTTTCTAGCTGTTACTTACTACTGGGTTGTATGAATCCTCCCTTACATGTAAAGTTCAGGATTCAAACACAAATTTGTGTGGACTTCTAGTCTAGATGGAGGCATAGGTAAATGTGGTACTTGCCTCCTCACAAAACCACATCAAATTTATAACTAAACAGCAGAACAACTCTCTTTCAAAACCATCAGAAAATGAGCTGAATGGAGTCCTACAATTATGGAATTAAAGAAGAAACCACAATGAGACTGGTAGGAGGGGCAGAGATGCAGAATGGGCTGGTCCCACACTCACATGTGGTAGATAAACATCAGGAGGGATATGCAGCAGCAAGGGGTCCCAGCTCCACACAAGGCCCCCCAGCCAAGGTTTCCAGTGTCCAGAAGATAGGTCCCCATAACTTCTGGCTGCAAATACCAGTGGGGATTGAGTTGGTGGAAGACAGAAACTGCTGGAGTCTCGGTCAGTTCCTCTTAAATGGCCCATGCACAGACTCACTCCCTCTGAGCTCCAGTGTGGGGGCAGCAGATTGAAAGGCATCTGAGACTTGGGAAAGAACTGAATTGTCCAGCATCAGGCCAAGAGCTGGGGGGCAGCTTTGTCCCAGACAGAAGTGTTGGCAGGAGCCATTACTCCTTTTCTTAGCACTCCCCCAACAGCCCAAAGCTGGCAGGTGGGTGCCATATCTGAGACTCCATCAACCTGGCTTACACTGTATGCCCCACCCTGGTGATTCCCTGAGACCCCACCCAACTTTCAGGTCCACCAAAGCTGTTCCCAGTGGCTTATCCATACAAATGGTATGTCTTGGCCCAAACTCAGATTTTCCTAAATTTTCTCAAACAAGCAACATCTGGCTTCAGCAAGCCCCATAACTCTTGACAAGTGGCCCCAGCCCCAGGACTACCAGCAGCTAGCCTTGGTTCACAGCTTGGTCTCGCCTGGGCATCTCCAACACTAGCACAAGTAGCAGCCATCTGCAGATCGCTTTGCAGCTAATGTTCTGTGACTCCAGACAGAACACAAGCAGTGGCTGACTTGCACGTGCAAAAAGCAATCAAGGCTTAACTAACTACAAGAGGAGAGTGTACACAGCCTACACCAGGGTACAAGTCAAGTACCCAGGTTGGGTAATAGGGGAGGCTGTGCTACTGGACCCTACAGGACACCTACTACATTAGGCCACTCTGCCGAGTCTGGGAAATGTAGTAGCTCCATCTAATACAGTCACAGGGAGGCTGCCAAAATGAGGGGACAAATAAACAGGGCCCAAATGAAAGAAAACAAAACTCCAGAAAAGAACTAAGTGAAATGGAGAAAAGCAATATATCAGATGTAGAGTTCAAAATGCTGATTATAAGGATGCTCAAGGAACTTACTGAGGACCTCAACAGCAAAAAAACGATCCAGTCAGAAACAAAGGATACACTAATTGAAATAAAGAACATTTTACAGGGAATCAACAGTAGAGTGGATGAAACCAAGAATCAAATCAGTGATTTGGAACATAAGGAAGTAAGAAATAACCAATTGGAACAGCAAGAAGAAAAAAAGAATTAAAAAAAATGAGGACAGTGTAAGGAGCCTCTGGAACAACTTCAAGTGTACCAACATTCATATCATAGAGGTGCTGGAAGGAGAAGAGAAAGATCAAGATATTGGAAATCTACTTGAATAAACTAAGAAAGAGAACTTCTTTAACTTGGTGAAGGAAATAGACATACAAGTCAAAGAAGCACAGAGAGCACCAAGCAAGATGGACCCAAAGAGGCCTACTTCAAGACACATCATAATTAAAATGACAAGTTTAAATACACAGAGAGAATCTTAAAAGCAGCAAGAGAAAATCAGATAGTTACCTATAAGGGAGCTCCCATAAGACTTTCAGCTGATTTGTCAAAAGAAACTTGGCTCGAAGAAATTGGCAAGAAATATTTAAAGTGATGAAAAGCAAGGACCTACAATCAAGATTACTTTACCCAGCAAAGTTATCATTTAGAATTGAAGGACAGATAAAGAGCTTCCCAGACAAGAAAAAGCTAAAGGAGTTCATCATCACCAAACAAGTATTATATAAAATGTTAAAGGGTCTTCTTTTTTTTTTTTTTTAATTTTTTTATTATTCAATTTTAGAGAGAGCAGAAGGAAGGGAGAGGAGTCCCACATGTCCCACATCATTGTGAGACAGAAACATTGATCTGCTGCCTTTCACATGCTCCCTAACGGACTGTGGGATTGAACCCACAATCCAGACATGTTCCTGACAGATAATGGAACCAAGGACCTTTTGCTTTGCAGAACCCAACCAACTGGGCCACACTGTTCAGGGCTCCCTGTCCTTCTTACGCATCTCTGCATCCCCAGGTGTGAAGGCTTCTTGGAAATCATCTTGGAAAGCTTCCAGGGAGGAGGTGAAATGTCTGTGCTGGTGCAAGATTTAAGATTTTTCCATTAGGAAACCAGGGGAGCCCTTGGTCCTGGCACTGATTCAAAGGAGCAATTCCTGCTCTGCTTTGGCCGTGGGACCTGAGAGGGGGAACAGCATCCCTACTACTCTGGAGCAGGAAGCAAGGGAGTGAGTGGGGCAAATGCTCTGAGCTGACCCACCCTGGGGCAGTCACGGAATCCTGCCTTTCCCAGTCCATAAAATGTGCAGACTCACTTTTACCTCTTCACAGGCTGTGAGACACTGTGATTGCTTTGCAAACTCTGGGGCAGATTTTTAATTAGCTAGGCCCCTTCTGCCAGAGAGGGAGGGAGGGTGTGCTGAGGGATGATGCCCCTAGTTTGAGATTTCGATCAGCAATGGAGCACCTGGGGGCCTTCCTGGCAGCAGCGCCATGCCTCTTCGCACACTCATTGACATCTCCCAGCCTCAGGCTTCTCACAGACCACAATGAAGGGGAGTACATGGGTAAGGAGAGATGAAATTGGGGTGGCTGTGGCAGGGGTGATGAGGTCTGGAATGGGGGACAAGGAAAGCAAGGGTCCTTTGTTCGCTGGAATTCAGCACAGGCACAAAGAAAATACGAAGAAAGGAAGACTGGGCGCCAAGGCTAGTGAAGGACTGCGGGTGGTGGTCGGGGGAACCCATTCTCAGCCTTCCAGGATCGGACAAAGTGGGCCCGGAAGGGACTTTGACAAATATCTACAGAGCAGGGAGTGGCCATTGTCTCCTGGCTGGAAGAACCTGGAGGCCCATGGCCTCTTGCAGCTCGTGTGGTAGGCACACGGCCTGGGGGCCTCCGTGCCATAGCTGAAGAAATCAAGTTGGTTGTGGTGTCCCGAAGCCGACGCTCTACAGCGGGCCTCTTCGGGAGGCCTCCAAGAGGTCCTGCCAACCCTCCTCCGCAGCTGCAGAAAGGAGAGGGCTAAAGGAAGACACCAGACTGAGAAACAGCTCTATGTGCTCCTGTAGCAAGGCTGCACGTCTCTGCGTTCCACACACGCGGGCACCTGCAGAGGCTGGGAAGGGTCTCTCTGGTCGCACTCCATTCCCCTTCTCGGCTCGCTGAAGGCGGCGCCTGCAGGCCCGGGTACCTTAGCGGGGAGTAGGAGTGTGTAGGGCAGATTCTAGGAGGAAGGTCGAGCTTGGGAGCGAAGGTCGGAGTGATTGGCCGCCTCCCACTCCCCATTTTTAGGTGTCCATCGAGGCTGGCACAAATGGGTGGAAGCGCCTGACTCACAGGTGTTTAGAGTCATCAGCGAGATCCTCCCTTCTAGGCCTACCACTATGTCATCTGAGCATTCCCAATTCCTAGTTCTGGTGGGGTCATGCCTTGGAAGTGCGGCGATAGAACCGCATAAAGGAGTGTAGAGAGTCAGGCCGGCCCCTAAAGGGTCTTCTTTAAGAAGAAGAATAAGCCCTGGCTGGTGTGGCTCAGTGGATTGAGCACCAGCCTGCAAACTGAAGGGTCACCAGTTAGGTTCCCAGTCAATAATTGAATCTAAGAAACAAAATAAACAAACAAGCATAACATAAACATAATCAAAGATACAGTGAACATTTTGATGGTTACCAGATGGGAGGGGATCTGAGGGGTGGGTGAAAAAGGTGATGAGATTAATATAAATTGGTACTTACAGAATAGACATGGGGATGTAAAGGACAGCACAGAGAATAGAGTAGCTAAAGAATATATATGCATGACCCACTGACATGGACAATAGTGCAGGGACCGCCTGAAGGAGTGCAGGGAGGGCATCAAAGGGAGAAAATTTGGGACAACTATAATAGCATAAACAATAAAATATAATAATAATAATTTTAAAAGAATTTGTGTGGAGTTTCCAAGCAGATTTTTTGGCTCTCCCCTCTGTGGCTCCCTCATTCCAAGCATAATCCATATCAGTTTCCAACCATTCCAGCATCCTTACCTCTATCCTCTGACTTCTCAAGCCAGTAAAACTGTGGTTTCTTGTCTGGGTTCTAGCCATCCCATGCCATGCAGATTGAAGGAGACACTCAGGAGAAAAGCCACATAAATACAAACTTGCTCAGTGTACCTCCTTTCTTTCAAGGATAGAATCCTCTCTCCTTTTTTTTAATGCATTTGGTCCCTCTCCTATGCCTAACATATTAAATAGCTACCATATTTTGTCCAGAGTGTATACTTCTTATCTTAAGAAGAATTAATCTGATAAAAGTCACTGTACCAATATCAGAAATGAATCACTCTTGGTCTTTTATTTACCATTACAGAAAGCACTCTTACTACAAAACTATTCCTCTCAAACTATGTTATTCAAATAGGTGTTCTGCAAAACACTAATTGATTATTATTATAGTAGTCTCATTTATGCATGGGGTATACATTCTAAGACCCTCAAGTCAATGCCTAAAACCATGTATCATACTGAACACTATATATAGTATTTTTTCATACATACATACTTATAGTAAATATTAAATCATAAATTAGGCAGAGTAAGAGATTAACAACAATACCTAATAATGAAATAGAACAATTGTGATAATATGGTATAATAAAAGTTACATGAGCCCTGTCAGGTGTGGCTCAGTTGGGTGGAGCATCATCCTGTGGACCAAAAGGTACAATTCCCAGCCACGGCTCACGCCTACTTTGCATGTTGAGTCCTCGGTCAGGGCATGTGCAAGAGGCAAATGATTGATGCTTCTCTCTCACATCACTGTTTCTCTACCTCTCTCTGTTCCTCCTCTCTCTTCTTGCTAAAATCAGTAAGAATGTCCTCAGGTGAGGATAAAAAAAGTTATATGAATACAGTGTCTCTCTCATTCAAAATATCTTAGTATACTGTACTCACCCTTCTTCTTGTGATAATATGATGTGATACATGAAGTGAGGTGAATTATGTAGGCCTTGTGAGGAAGTGTCAGGCAACTACTGACCTACTGGTGATACAGCTACTAAGTGACTAATGGACAGATAGTGTATGCAGCATGTATACATTGGACAAAGGGATGATTCATGCCATGGACAGGATGGAGCATAACAGAGCAACATTTCATCATGCTACCCAGAATGGCACACAATTCAATAGTTACACATTTTTCATTTAATATTTTGAACATTAGTGGACTGTGGGTAAATCAAACAATGGAAAGTAAAACCGTGGATAAGGGGGGGCTGCTGTAAAAGAGAAAAGTGGGTTACATGATCAAATGTAGCTTGGGAATATAGTTTTGTAAAACAAAGAGGTTTCTTTACTCCAGGACTTTTAAACACTTTAATATGCTAGTGAACCTTTTATATCCTTACATAGAATATGCTCTTGAGATATGCCCCAAACTTTTTAATAAATAATTAGTAGCATGCATTCATTTATTCAAAAATATTTATTAAGCCCCAAAGAGTGGAGACTGGAGTTTAACCCCTTTTCTACTTACAACTCTCTTAGGGCCACAATTCACTATCTCTTTTTAATCTTCCAATTTCTTTTTTTTTTCTGTGTACAACATGGTTTGAATATCTTTTTTAAAAATTTTTATTGTTATTCAATTACAGTTGTATGTCTCTTCTCCCCATCCCTCCACCCCACCCCAGGTGAACCCACCTCCCTCCCCCACCTCCACCCTCCCCCTTGATTTTGTCCATGTGTCCTTTAACGCAGCAGAGAGAAAGAAGGAGCTTATACCCTTTGCAACAGCATGGATGGAACTGGAGAGCATTATGCTAAGTGAAATAAGCCAGACGGTGAGGGAGAAATACCATATGATCTCACCTTTAACTGGAACATAATCAATGGAAGAAAAAAAGGAAACAAAATATAACCAGAGACATTGAAGTTTAGAACAATCTAATCTTCCAATTTCAATGTGAGTAACTAATTCATATTGACTAGGTTTATTCTATTTAATCCTCACGAATATTTACTTTTTAATCATCATATGTACACAACTAGGGTGTTGTGGTGGAAAAAGTGAGATAAAAATAGATTCACTAATTATTAATTTACATGGACTAGAAAAATACATACAAAATTGCCTACCACTGTATCCAGCACACATGAGTATCCTGACAAATATTTAGTTCCTTGTTAAATGTTATTTTCCTTCCTATGTTTATTAAGTGCTTTCAACAAGATTGATAAGAGGCTAGCAAACTGTAACTCCCAGTTCAAATGCAGTCAGAAGCCTATTTTATATAGCCCAAGAGCTAAAAATGATTTTTACACATTTAAAAAGGTATTATAAAAGAAGACAGAAATATGTGACAGAGACCTTATTGGGTCATAAAACCTTAAACATTTGTTATATTAAAACATACAGAAAATATTTTATGATCCCTGAGATACAGTCTAATCCTTGCAACTATCTAAAATAAGAAGTATAGTAGACTTCATTATATTTATTAGGTGCTGAGGTAGAAATCATGTTTAAAAAAATTAAAAACATTATTTTACTGGTTTTCCTATGTTTTCAAAGGCCCATCTCAGATCTTACCTTTTCTCCTTTTACAGCACTACAGTAACACTTTGATCCTGGAGAACACCCATAGCAAGCCTATAAAGAAAGAGAAAGAGGGAAGAAAATCATTAAATGTAAACCTGAACATCAAACTGTGACTTACAGGTCAATTGAATTCAACAATCCAAACTTATAAAAATATACCAGAAAAATATCTGAAAGGCTATATACCAAATTGCAAACAGTGATTACCTCTGGGGAAGCTTTCACCTGTTCATTGTATATATTTCTGTTAGAACTTTTCACAATAAGCAAATATAATTTTTGTAAATTTTATTGTTATTTAAGTATAGTTGTTATACAATATTGTATTAGTTATATTAGTTTCAGGTGTATCATAGAGTGATTTGACATTTTTATAGTTTACAATGTGATCACACTTCATTAATTCTAGCAATCACCTGTCACCATGCAAACTCATCACCATATTGTTAACTATTTTCCCCTTCCTCTTTTTTGCCCATCCCCTGACCCCCTTCCTTCTGGCAACCATTCCTTTGGTCTCTGTTTCCATCAGACTGTTTTTTGGATTCCTCACATAAGTGAAACCATGCGGTATTTGTCTTTTTCTGCCTGACTGACTTAACTTAGGATAATGCCCTCTATATCCACCCACATTGTCACAAATGGCAATATTTCATTCTTTTTTACTTCTGTGTAACATTCCATTGTATGTGTGTGTATGTATCATATCTTTTTTATCCAATCACTTATCAATGGACACGTTGGTTGCTTCCATATCTCAGGGATTATAAATAATGCTGCAATGAACACAGAGGTGCAAATATCTTTGCAAATTAGTGTTTTCATTTGCTTCAGATAAATATTCAGGAGTGGAATTGCTAGCTCATATAGTATATCTATTTTTAGTTTTTCAAGAGATCTCCATACTGCTTTCCACACTGGCTGTACCAATTTGCATTCCCATCAACAGTGCACATGGGTTCTTTTTTCTCCACATCATTACCAAGACATCATATGTTATAATATACTTTTATACTTTTAAAGCAAAACATATATTTTACAATGAAAATAAAATCAAAAATAAATTCATGAAATATTTCTGTAATATATTTGCCACTGTGTAAGCTCTTAAAAACTCCGTTTTTCTCCTAACATCTCCTGTAAGAAATTGCCTATCATTCTACATTAGCAATAACCTTGGCAACTAGTTAAAAATGCCTTCCACTTGAAGTTGCTTCTTTTCTGCATTCATGAGTAATCATAGGGTATAAAATATATAATACTATCTTTTACCACCTTTCTTTCGTTTTCCCTACTCTCTCATCTATAGTAGCTCAAGTAGCTCTCTGTAACAGCTTCAAGCTTTATTGCCAAAGCTGTTCCCACAACCTAAATGTTCATAATAGCCACTACTAACAATTTAACTCACTCATATTAAGAACCGAGGTCCTAAAGACAGAAAAATATCCTCCTATAAAATAAGAACCTATAGGACAAGAAGACAGTAGATGACTTCTTCCATCTAGAACAATATTTTACTCTTGCCCGAAGCTTAACTGCTTAGAAAAACTAATAGTTAATTCGTTTAACACATGTAGATAGCTCAGTATTTATGCACAATAAAGTAGCATGCTTCTTATCAAATCAGAGAAAACTTTTTGTGATGTATATGACAGGAGACCCCCCAAAACAAAATTATCTTCTGGAGGATGGGCCCCTTGTAGTACAGGCTTCCAACACTAGTTGAGTGCTCTAGGAACTCATCTGTATTAGCGAACCATATGCTGGTGTTCTGGGAGGCTGAGATAGGCTTCGGTGAATTTCTTTTGAAGATTCTTCCAATGCATGTGCCCATTTCATGACTTATGAGCACACCTGTCCACACCGTGCTGAGTGTGAACCAAAAACGGAATGACCCTGTGCCCTTTCCTCCCTCTTCACCCAATCTTGCCCCAAAGTACTTTATTTTTGGTGCCCCAGATGAAAAAAGAAAGTCCTCGAATGAAAACATTTTACTGATGTGGAAGAGGTGAAACAAAAAATGGCAGAACCACTAAAAACATCAAAATCAATGAGTTCAAAAACCGTTTTGAGCAGTGGAAAAAAACATCTCGATAGGTATCTTGTATCAAGTGGAGAGTATTTTGAAGGTGACTGGAGTGTAAACATGGAAGAATAAATACACATTTTAATACACAGGAAGTCCAGGAAGCTCAGAGAATCCCAAAGCAGATGGACCCAAGAAAACATACACCAAGGCCCATCATAATTACATTGCCCAAGATTAAAGATAAGGAGACAATCTTAAAGGCAGCGAGAGAAAAGGCAACAGATACATACAAAGGAGTTCCCATAAGACTATCACCTGATTTCTCAAAAGAAACCTTGCAGGCAGGAAGGTGTTGGAAAGAAGTATTTGAAGTCATAAAAGGCAAGGACCTATCCAGCAAAGCTATCATTTAGAATGGGAGGGCAGATAAAGTGCTTCCCAGATAAGGTCAAGTTAAGGGAGTTCATCATCACCAAGCCCTTATTATATGAAATGTTAAAGGGACTTATCTAAGAAAAAGAAGAAGATCAAACATATGAACTGTAAAATGACAACAAACACACTTATCAACAAGTGAACCTAAAAAACAAATGAAAAATGAGTAAACAACTAGACCAGGAACAGAATCACAGAAATGGAGATCATATGAAGGGTTATCAGCAGGGGTGGGGGGAGAATGGGGGAAAAGGTACAGGGAATAAGAACCATAAATGGTAGGTACAAAATAGAAAGGGGGTTGTTAAGAATAGTATAGGAAATGTAGAAGCCAAAGAACTTACATGTTCAACCCATGGACATGAACTAAGGTTGGGGGAATGCTGGAAGGAGATGGGGCACAGGGCAGAGGGGAATAATGGGGAGAAAAAAATGGGACAAAAATAATAACATAATCAATAAAATATACTTTAAAAAAGTAAAAGAAAATTTTGAAAATTTCATTACCTGTGTAAAATTAAAGGCAATTGTCATACACACACCAACCACTAGATGCCACTTTTCATGCAATTATAACAGGAATTCCCACAAGGAAATAGCCCCATTTGACATCTGGTTAACAGAACATCTTGATGTTTACCAATATCTATTAATATTGATTAGGTATCAAATAAGCAGAGAGCACAACATTAGGGTTATGAGTTGTAGAAAAAAATTATGTAGAATTGAGCCCTGCCTTTAAGGAACAATCAATGTAGTTAAAGAAAACAAAAAACCTAGGCCCAAACAAAAGAAAATAAAATATAGTGGAAATACTATATCGCAAACAATGGTAATAGAGCTCTAAAATACAAGAAATACATCCTGAGTTTACCTCAGCAATTAAATCATTTAAACCATTAAATCATTATGAACATGTCATTCCCATACACTGGGGTTCAGTTTTCTCTTTGGTAAGAGGACAGAGATAGACAGTATGATCTCTTCAAGTAGCTTGCAGCTTTTATAGTCTGTGATTCAGTAGGAATTACCAAGTAAAAATGAGTTGTATACAATAATTGTGTTCAAAGCTAGGAGGGCTCCCTTGAGACTGGGTGTGTGCATCTTAACTCTGTAGCGAAGGTAAATACCTTGGCTTTCAGTTCTGAAAGATGGGCGGGTAGACATGTAGAGGAAAAATGGCCATGCTGGGTACAATGATTGAAAAACAAAGATTTTGTGGAGTCAGGTAAAACAGACTGTAGTACCTCAGTCAAAAGGGTTTCTTAAGTCAATATGAAAAAAAGTACAGTATGAGATAAGGCCAATTAAAACTTTTGAAAGTGTAGAAAAATTATTTAATTCTATAGAGTCACTAAAGACAGTTGAAGCAAGATAATGATGCCATTTTTAAAATTTTTAGTGTGCCAGAAAATAATAAAATAAAAACTAAGGAAGATTTTTTATCACGTAGTACAACATACATAATGCAACACTAATTAAAAAGTATGGTATTGCTCGAAGAATAGGCAGCTCAATGAACCAAAACAGAAAGAACATAAACAGACAGACAGACACATACACACACTTAAAATATGATAAAAGTTGGCATATCAAAGAGGTGAAAATAATGGATTCTTCAACATATGGTGCTAGGACAAGTATAAAAAACAATATATTGTTAGGATCCTACAATAAAAAATACCAGATAGAAGACTTTAAAGTAGGAATAAAAACAAACTTCTGTATGCATTAGGATTACTTAAAGAACCTCATAAAAATCCAGATACTAGGACACCATTGTAGAGATACTATTTCAGTAACCTTGAGGTTGGCTACCAGAATATAAAATTCTAATAAACATCACTAGGTGATTCTGATTCAGGTGCTCTAAGATGTATACTATGAAATAATGGCCTAGAGAAATAAGAAATATCTCAATAATGTAGTTGTTAGGTATCCAGACTGATATACTTGCTTACAAAAGAAAAACAAAAGATGCTTGAAAATGTAGGAAATATCTTGAGAGCATCAAAGAGAAGCAAAATAGGCTTTATCAGGCCAAAATATTGGAGGGAAAAGCCCGATAAATTGACTAATGCAATTATTTTTGCCCTGATGCCATTTACCAAATTTGGAGAATTTGAGAGCCTCTTTCATAATTTATTCAATGTAAGGGTGTACTATATACAAAAATACCCACAATCCTTTCCCCAGAGAATTTTTTTTAAAGGGTATCTTGGCTCTCAGCAGAGAAGAACAGGGCAAAAATCCTTGAGAAAGTATAACTAAATTCAGGCCCTCATAGAGTCTTGCAATCTAAATTAGTATTTAGCTGGGTAGCCCACTAACCTCAAACTGCAAATTCAGAGTGGACTCACACTGCTTTGAAATCACGTGCTTATATCAATATATGCAGAAAAAGGAATTTGATAAAATCTAGCACCCATTTATGATAAAAACCCTCAGCAAAGTGGGAATAGAGGGAGCATGCCTCAACATAATAAAGGCCATATACAAAAAACCTACAGCCAACATCATACTCAATGGGCAAAAACTAAAAGTGTTTCACTTAATATCAGGAACAAGACAAGGGTGTCAGGCTTCAGCGCTCTTATTCAACACAGCACCGGAGATCCAGGCCACAGTAATCGGACAAGAAGAAGAAATAAAAGGCATCCAAATGGGAAAGGAGGAAGTAAAACTGTCATTGTTTGCAGAGGACATGACAGTGTATATAGAAAACCCTAAAGGCTCCATCAAAAAACTACTTGACCTAATAAGTAAATTCAGCAAAGAAGTGAGATACAAAATCAATATTCAGAAATCAATGGCATTTTTGTACATCAACAATGAATATCAGAAAGAGAAACTATGAAAAAAATTCCAATTACTATAGCTACAACAACAACAACATAAAATAAAGTACCTAGGAATAAATTTAACCAAAGAAGTAAAAGACTTATACTCAGAAAACTATAAAAGAATGAAAAAAGAAATTGAGGAAGATCAAATAAATGGAAGCATATACCCTGTTCATGAATTTGAAGATTTAACATCATTAAAATGTTCATATCACCTAAAGCAATCTATAGATTCAATACAATTCCTACTTAAATATTAATAGCATATTTCACAGACCTAGAATACTTCAAAAATTTAAATGGAACCACGAAAGACCCCAAATAGCCTCAGCAATCTTAAGAAAGAAGAACAAAGTTGGAGTGATCATAATACCTGATATCAAACTATACTACAAGTCCACTGTATCAAAACAGTTTGCTACTGGCACAAGAACAGACACATAGATTAATGGAACAGAGTAGAGAGCCCAGAAATAAAACCATGCCTTTATGGTCAATTAATATTCATCAAAGGAGGCAAGAGCATACAATGGAATAAAGACAGTCCCTTCAATAAATGGTGTTGGGAGAACTGAACTAGTACTTGCAAAAAAAAATGAAACTAGACCATCAACTTATACCATACACCAGAATACACTCAAAATGAAAGAAGACTTAAATATAAGTTGCAATACCATAAAAATCCTAGAGAAAAAACATAGGCAGTAAAATTTCAGATATCTTGCATAGAAATATTTTTCCCGATATACCTTCTAGGGCAAGGGAAATAAAGGAAAAAAATAAATATGGGACTATCAAATTAAAAAGCTTCTGCACAGATAAATAAACCAGTATCAAAATGAAAAGAGAACCTACTGTATGGGAGAACCTACTTGCCAATGATACATTGGACAAGCGTTTGATCTCCAAAATATAAAATGAACACATACAACTCAATAGCAGGAAGACAAACAATCCAATTAAAAAATGGACAAAGGACCTAAATAGACACTTCTCTAAGAAGGACACGCAGAGGGCCCATAGTCCTATGGAAAAATGCTCAATGTCACTAGCCATCAGAGGGATGCAAATTAAAACTACAATGAGATATTATTTCATACCTGTTAGAATGGACATCATTAATAAATCAACAACAAGTGCTGGCGAGGATGTGGTAAAAAGGGAACCCTAGTGCACTTTTGGTGGGAATGTAGACTGGTGCATTCCCTGAAGAAAACAGTATGGAATTTCCTCAAAAAATTAAACCCTAAGAATCCTGAAACACCAATTCAAAAGACCTTATGCACCCCTATGTTCATAGCAGTGCTATATATAATAACTAAATATTGGAAACAGCCTAAGTGCCCATCAGTAGATGAGTGGATTTAAAAAACTTTGGTACATTTACACAATGGAATACTACATAGCAGAAAAAAGACAAAGGAATCTGAATCCTTTGCAACAGCTTGGATGGAACTGTAGGCTATCATGCTAAATGAAATAAGCCGGTTGGTGAAAGACAAATACCATATGATCTCACTGGTAAGAAGAATCTAATGAACAAAATAAACTAACACACAAAACAGAATCAGAGACATGGAACAGACTGACAGCTGCCAGAGGAAGGGGGGACATAGGGAATGGTGGAAAGAAGGGGAAGGGATTAATCAAAGAATGTGTGTGAATCACCCATGGACATGGACAACAGTGTGGGAATTAACTGTGGGAGCAGGTGTTGAGATGGGCGGAGGAGGGCAAAGGGGGGAAAATTGTGATAACTGTAACAGAGTTAACAAGAATTAAGAAAAAAAAAAACTGCATTGAGCCCCAGAGTCTGGGCAGAAATACATAAAAGTCCTACGTAGAAGAACATACTGTCATAGTAAACTGCAAAGAATTTTTTAAAAAATCAGTTTTGAAAGGAAAATAAGATACTACACTCAAAATTCACTAAGCAAATAAGGAAGCAAAATATAATCAGAAACCAGGAGAAACATCTGACAGCAGAAACTAATACGCAAAGATTTAAGATATTGGAATTATTACACATATACTATATAATAACTACTTTGAACATTATTAAAGGTATTTTTAAGACTTGAAAATAATAAAGGGAACAGGAAATTGAAAAAAGTAACAGCTGAATTGAAATAAAATGTAAATTCTAGAAGTAAAAACTTTGAAATTTAAAACTCAATAGATGGGCATGACAGTAGACTAAAGACAGCTGAAGAGAAACTTATTAAAGTTATAACAATTTGCAGAGGAAAAGAAAGTATCTATAACACCTATAATGCAGCATACTGGTAAGACATTTGGAAAACATGAAATTATAGCTAAGACATGGAAGAAAGTATGAGGAACTGTAGCATACAGATAATGAGAATTTTTAAAAAAGAGATGAGAGAAAATGGGGAGGAATTAGAATGAATAGCACAGAGTCTTCAAGAAACAAAGATATCAGTTATTCAAGATGTCCAACAGATTGAATGGAAGAAAACCAAAACCCCAAACCAGACACAAAATAGTGTAAACTCAGAAAATAAAACAAAGACAACATGTTAAAAGTATAAAGAAAACAAAACACATTGCCTTCAAATGAGTGACATTTAATTTATAGAATAGATCTCAGAAGTACTATGGAAGCCAGAAGCCTGTGGAATGACATCTTTAATGTTCTAAGAGAAAACTTTCAACCTACATTTTTACCCAGTGAGATTACCTTTCAAGAACAAGGTGAAAATACAGATTTTTTTAGACAAACAAAAACTGCTCCTAGTGGTCCTCAGGAAAAAAAAAAAATTCAAACCTTTTCAATAGTATCCTGTCATTTATATCAAAAGTAATAAGAAAGAAATGGAAGGTCTAAAATGCCAAAAGGAATGAAGAGGGAGAAAATTTGTGGGTGAATTTAAATAAATACTAACTACAAAAACACACTTATAAAAATAACTGCAGGCTTTAAAAATATAGAATTAAAAGAAAAACACAGTGATAATACAACATAAATCAGGAGAGCATGAGCAAAGTTAAAGCATTCTAAGGTCCCTGTAATTGTTTAGAATTTTGATAAGATAAACATACAATTTAGGATTGTAACTTCCAAGGGAACCCTTAAAAGAAGATAAGTGAGGTGCTAATTCTAAACTAGAGGAGGGAGATAATACTCAACAAATCCAAAGATGACGAAAGACAGAGGCAGATAGAGACAGAATTCATATGTGAATTCTAATGAACAAACAGAACTAACAAGCAAAATAGAGATGGACTCATAGAGAGCAGGATGATTGCTCTAGGGGGTGGAGGTTAGGGGGTGGAGGGATGGAGCAAAAAAGGAAAAAGAACTCATGGATGGACTACAGTGTGGTGACTGCAGGGGGCAGGGATAGCAGAAGGTGGAAGTGGGTATAAGGGGGATAAATAGTAACGGAAAAAATACAACAAAAAAGATTTTAAAAAGAAAAGGAAAGACAAATACAAGACACATGTCAGTAATTACACTAAGTGTAAAATGGTACAGCATGAGGAAATAATCAGACAAATTTGGAATGTGGTACATTATAAAAGACAGCTAGAATGGACTCCTCAAAAACTCAATGCCATTCAGTGGGAGAGATGGCTTTGTTTACAACAGCTTGAGGAATTCTGTGGACTGTATACCCAGAAAAACAACAACAATTGATGAAATTTTGCAAAACCAAAATTTAAGTCTCTGAATACTGCCCTAAGAACCTATAGCAAATGATGAAACACTTATTCAAACACAATTTACTAAATTTCAGCATTAACAGCAAGAATATAGGCATCTTAATCACAACCCACTCCTTTCCTCTCCTCATGCCGGACTCAGCTTGACAGAAGTTCCATATTTCTGTGAAAGGATTAGAGTCAGACCTAAAGGGGGATCACAAGGCTAATCCCAACAATTGAGAAACTGAGACAAATTTCACTTTGCTATTCCAGAGAACTTGCATGTTACTGATTATTTGTATTATTACTTTTTTCATTATTTTACTTTTATTACTATTTTATTTATTTTATTGTTGTTCAGTTACAGTTGTCTGCATTTTCTCCTCACCCCAGCCAAACCCACCTCCCTGTTCCCCCCTGATTTTGTCCATGTACCTTTTATAGTAGTTCCTGAAAACCCCTCTCCCCACTGTCCCCTCCCCACTCCCCTCTAGCTACTGTTACATTGTTCTTAACTTCAATGTCTCTGGTTATATTTTGTTTGCTTTTGTGTTTTGTTGATACTCTGGTTTCTCTTCAGATCGTATACATCTTTCACCTTTTATTACTATTTTTTAATTCCTATTCTTTCTGTTTGGTTTTCTTAGTTTTATTTGTTTGTTTAATTGCATTGTTTGGTTTCCCTTGTTCTCTCTTTTATAGTGTATTTTTAATTTTCCTTCTTTCACTTCACTTGTGTTCCAATAGCACATTACTCTAGGTCGTGTACTTCATAGTCTTCTCATTCAGATCATACGGATTCTGTCATATGCTTGTTGGTTCCAGTATTATGGTAAATAATTGTTGTTCCATACAATTGTAAGTACTACACAGCACCCCTCCCAGACCTTAGCCCATTTCACTGACTTCTAGAACTTTATAACTGTTGTGGTTAACTATTCTCTCACATATTATGCCTATTTTCTATTGTTTACTCTCACTATATCTCATAATCTGACCTCCCACAAGCTCACTGTTTTCTGGACTCAACTCACAATCCTTCCCCCCTCTATCAAGAGTCTTATCTCTTTTCCACCCTTTATAAAAAGTCGCTAGTTGGGTTAAATATCACTGTTAACACTATACTTATGGAAAGTATCTCCTATCTCTATTCTATGGGTTGGTACTTTAAATCCCATAGAATACACTCCAGCTGTCTTAAACCATTTTGTCTTCCCCCTCCAACTAATCCCATAAAAGAGTAGGTGGGAGCTGTGAACACCAGGATACCTGCTGGAAGGAAGAAACCACCAACAAATGAACCACCAACAGATAATAAAGGAAGATGGTGAAAGAGTGCACGGAAGCCACACTAACCTCCACCCAGGAACAACATGGAATTGCAACTAAACGGTGGAGAACATACCCAGAACAAACTGAACAGTAGTGAGAGAGAAGCCTCAAAACCTTGGACACACAGAAGAACCAGCCTTGACACAACCTGTTCCTACCTGCACAACAGCATATAAGACGAGGTGGGCAGAGTGAATCTCAGTCAATAAGTTGGAGGGAAAAACCCAACAAAGAAACACCTGACAACAATCAAAACCCAAATACATCCAGAGAGAAAACATAAATGATAGCCCAATTTCAGCAAATTACGAGATCAAGGAGACTGCACTACTGAAACTCACAGGTCTCCTACCACAGAAGATCACACCACAAACCCAGGGAGTCAGAACAGATAAATTTAAGAAGCATAGGCTAACAAGAAGAGTCTCACAATCGAAAACAAAGAAATAAACCCCAAATGAAAGTAAAAGAGGAAGCCTCAGGAAGAATGCTAAATGAAACAGAGGCAAGTCAACTATCAGATTTTAAGCTCAAAGCAATGGTTATCAGGAAGCTCAACGAGCTCACAGAGAATTACCAAAACCTACAAGGAAACTATAATGAACTCATTGCAAACTATATCAACATGAAAAAGAAAATAGAAACTATCAACAAGGGCCAAGAGGAAATTAAGAATACAATTTCTGAACAAATCCACAAACAAATGTTGGAGAGGATGTGGAGAAAAGGGAACCCTCGTGCACTGTTGGTGGGAATGCAGACTGGTGAGGCCACTGTGGAAAACAATATGGAATTTCCTCAGAAAACTACAAATGGAACTGCCCTTTGACCCAGTAATTCCGCTGCTGGGATTATACCCTAAGAACACTGAAACACCAATCCAAAAGAATCTGTGCACCCCAAAGTTCATAGCAGCACAATTTACAATAGCCAAGTACTGGAAGCAACCGAAGTGCCCATCAGCAAACGAGTGGATCCAAAAACCGTAGTATATTTACACAATGGAATTCTACGCAGCAGAGAGAAAGAAGGAGCTTCTACCCTTTGCAACAGCATGGATGAAACTGGAGAGCATTATGCTAAGTGAAATAAGCCAGGAAGTGAGGGACAAATACCATATGATCTCACCTTTAACTGGAACATAAGCAATAGAAGGAAAAAGCAAACAAAATATAACCAGAGTCATTGAAGTTAAGAACAATCTAACAATAGCCAGGGCGGGGGTGGGGGGTGGGGGCGGGGACAGTGGGTAGAGGGGATTACAGGAACTACTATAAAGGACACATGGACAAAACCAAGGGGGAGGGTGGAGAGGGGGGAGGGAGGTGGGTTCAGCTGGGGTGGGGTGGAGGGATGGGGAGAAAAGGCATACAACTGTAATTGAATAACAGTAAAAAAAAAAATTAAAAAAAATAATAAAAAAAATAAAAAAATAAAGAAAAAAAAAGAATACAATTTCTGAATTGAAGAACACAGTTGAAGGAATCAAAAGCAGGCTACATGAAGGAGAGGATCAAATCAGAGAGCTGGAGGACAAGGTAGAAAAAAACACCCAGAATGACCAAGAAAAGGAAAAAAAAGACTCAGAAAGAATGAAAGGTGTTAAGGGAAATGCAGGACAACATGAAACATAATAATATCCATATAATAGGAATACCAGAAGGAGAAGAAGAGCAAGGGATAGAAAACCTGTTTGAAAAAGTAATGATGGAAGACTTCCCTAATAAGATAAGGGAAAAAGTCATGAAAAACCAGGAAACAGAGAGAGTCCCAGTCAAGAGGAACCCAAAGAGGCCCACTTCAAGACACAACATAATTAAAATGGCAAAAATCCAAGACAAAAGAGAACCTTAAAAGCAGCAAGGGAGAAACAGGAAGTAACATGCAAGGAAGAGCCAATAAGGTTAGTAATTGACTTCTCCATGGAAACACTCCAAGCCAGAAGACAATGGCAAGGAATATTCCAAGTAATGAAAAACAAAGGCCTACAACAAAGACTACTCTATCCAGCAAGGCTCTGAATTACAATGGAAGGCGAAATAAGGAGTTTCCAGACAAAAGAAGGCTCAAAGAATACACACACCTTGACCAAATCACCTCTGTAAGACATGCTAAAGGGACTGCTTTAAGAAAAAGAAAAAAAGAGTGAGAGACAGAGGAACACAAGTACGAAGGAAGTCAAATGGCAATGAATAAGCATTTATCAATAATAACCTAAAATGTAAATGGATTAAATGCTCCAATAAAAGACCTAGAATGGTGGAATGTAAAAGAAACCAAGACCTACACATATGCTGCCTACAAAAGACCCACCTCACAACAAAAGACCTACACAGACTGAAAAGGAAAGGCTAGAAAAATATATTCCAAGCATATTGACAGGAAGAAAAAGCCGGGGTAGCAATACTCATTTCAGAAAAAACAGACTTCAAAACAAGGTCCATAAAAAGAGACCCAGAAGGTCACTTCATAACACGCAACGGAAGAATCCATCAACATGACATAAACACTGTAAATATATATATATGTACCCCACATAGGACCACCCAAATATATAAAGAAAATCTTGGAGGACATCGAGAAAGATATTGACACCAATACAATTATAGTACGGGATTTTAACACTCCACTGTCAAAAATGGACAGATCTTCCAAACAAAATGAAAACAAAGATACTGTGGCATTGAACAATGTCCTAGATCAAATAGACTCAACTGATATATATACAGCCTTTCATCCCAAAGAAGCAAAATACACATTCTTTTCAAATGCACATGGAACATTTATAAAGATAGACAACATGATAGGACACAAAACAAGACTCAAAGAATTAGAGTATATTGACATCATATCAATCATTGTATCTGACCACAAGGGACTGAAACTAGAAACCAAAACCACTCAAACTCATGGAGATTGAATAGCATGCTATTAAACAATGAATGGGTCAAGAATGAGATCAAGGAAGAAATCAAAAAGTTTCTGGAAACAAATGAAAATGAACTCACAACAACCCAAAACTTATGGGACACAGCAAATGCAGACCTGAGAGGGAAGTTCATAGCAATACAGGCCTACCTAAAAAGAATAGAAACATTTCAAATAAACAACCTAAACCTACACTTACTAGAACTCAAGGAACAACAACAAAGACAGCCCAGACCAAGTAGAAGGAAGGAAATAACCAACATCAGAGCAGAATTAAATGACAGAGAGGCTAAAAGCACAATTCTAAGGATCAATAAATCCAGGAGCTGGATCTTTGAAAGATAAACAAAATCGACAAGTCTTTAAGCAGACTCATCAAGAAAAAAAGAGAGAGGACCCAAATAAACATAATCAGAAATGAAAGAAGTGAGATTACAACTGATACCACAATAATACAGAGGATTATAAGAAATTAGTAAGAACAACTATATACCAAGAAATTTGAACACCTAGGTGAAATGGACAATTTTCTAGAACAATATAATCTTCCAAAAGTGAATGAAGAAGAAGCAGGAAGCCTGAACAAACCAATAAGAGCTGATGAAATTGAAGCAGTAATCAAAAATCTTCTAACACACAAAAGCCCGGGACCAGACTGTTTCACAGGAGAATTTTACAAAGCATTTAAGGATGAGGTAACCCCTATTTTCACAGACTATTCCCAAAAATCTAAGAAGATTGAAGACTCAAATTCTTTTTATGAAGCAGGCATCATCCTAATCCCCAAACCAGAAAAAGACATAACAAAGAAAACTTCAGGCCAATATCACCGATGAACATAGACACTAAAATCCTCAACAAAATATTGGCAAACGACATCCAGCAGTACGTTATAAAGATCATACACCATGCCCAAGTGGGACTCATCCCAGAAATGCAAGTATGGTACAATATTTACAAATCAAGAAACATAATACATCACATAAACAAAGAATAGATAAAAATCACATGATCAGATCCACAGATGTGGAAAATGCATTTGATAAGGTACAGCACACATTTGATAGAAACACTCAGCAAAGTGGGAATAGAGGGATCATTCCTCAACACAATAAAAGCCATATAGGAGAGACCTACAGCCAACATCATAATCAATGGGAAAAAATGAAAGGCTTTACCACTAAGATCAGGAACAAGACAAGGATGTCCACTCTCACCACTTCTATTCAACATAGTATTTGAAGTCCTAGCAACAGCAATCAGACAAGAAAAAGAAATAAAAGGCATCAAAATTGTAAAAGAGGAAAGAAAACTGTCATTGTTTGCAGATGACATGAGAGTGTACAGAGAAAACCCTACAGACTCCACCAAAAATCTAATCGATATAATAAGTGAATCTGGCAAAATGGCAGGATACAAAGCCAATATTCAGAAAACCAACAATGAAATATCAGAAAGAGAAATCAGAAAAAAATATCCCATTTGATATAGCAAAAAGAAAAATAAAATATCTAGGAATAAACCTAACTGGGAAGGTAAAAGACCTGTATTCAGGAAACTACACAACACTGAACAAAGAAACTAAGGAGGATAGAAACAAATGGAGGTATGTACAGTGTTCATGGATGGGAAGAATTAACATCATCAAAATGGCCATACTACCAAAGCAATTTATAGATTCAACGCAATCCCTATTAAAATACCAACGACATTTCACAGATATAGAACACTTCAAAAATTTATATGGAACCATAAAGGACCCCAAATAGCTGCAGCAATTTTGAGAAAGAAGAACAAAGCAGGAGGGACCACAATACCTGATATCAAACTGTATTACAAGGCCACTGTAATCAAAACAGCCTGGTACTGTCATAAAAACAGGCACATAGACCAATGGAACAGAACAGAGAGCCCAGAAATAAACCTAAGTCTCTATGGTCAATTAATATTTGACAAAAGGGGCAGAAGCATAAAATGGAGTAAAAATAGCCTCTTCAACAAATGATGTTGGGAGACCCGGACAGCTACATGTAAAAAAATGAAACTCAATCACCAACTTACACCACACACAAAAAGAAATGCAAGGTGGAGAAAAGACTCAAATATAAGTCATGACACCATGAAAGTCCTCGAGGAAAATATCAGCAGGAAAATCTCAGATATTCCATGCAGCAATATTTTCACTGATATGTCCCCTATAGCAAGGGACATAAAGGAAAGAAAAAACAAATGGGACCTCATCAAATTAAAAAGCTTCTGCATGGCTAAAGAAAATAGCATTAAAATGAAAAGAGAACCAACTGTTTGGGAAAACGTATTTGCCAATATTACCTAGGACAAGGGTTTCATCTCCAAAATATATAAAGAACTCACAGGACTCCACTCCAGGAAGACAAACAACCCAATTAAAAAACGTGCAAGAGACATGAATAGACACTTAATTCCAATGTTATTATATCTGGAGGCCGGGAAATTTGACAGGTAATGGGATAATGAAGGAAAGTGTCTCCTAAATAGGGTTAGTGTCCTTAAAAGAAGAGGACAAAGAGCTTCTTAGCCCTCTGTCTGCCATGTGAGGATACAAGGAGAAGTCAGCCATATGCAACCTAGAAAAGGACTCTCACCAGACCCAGTCACAGTGGCAGCCTAATATAGACATTTAAAACTCTAGAATTGTAAGAAATAAATCTCTGTTGTTTATAAACCACCCAATTTGGGAAACTTCATGATAACAGCACAAGCTGACTAAGGCAGTAACCATAGGAAAGCTGAGGTAGATATATTAGTAACAGACAAAATACATTATAAAATAAAAAATATTACCACAGATAAAGGACATTTTGTAATGATAAAATGTTCAATTTTCTAGGAAGCCATAAGTCTAAATGTAGATACACCTAACAACAGAGTGCCAAAATTCATGAAATAAAAACTGATTGAAGGGAGAAATAGATAAATCAACAAACGTTGAAGGCAATTTCAATACCCTATTTTCACTAATGAGTATAACAACAAGGAAGAAGATCAGAAAGGAAATAGAGGACTTGAACAATATAAACTAACTAGACGCAAAGAACATTTATTCAACATTCTATCTAACAAGAGCATAATATACATTCTACTCAAGAATGCATATAATATTCTCCCGGATAGGTCCTATGCTAGGCCATAAAATAAACCTTAATAAACTTGAAGGTAATAAAAACATACAAAGTATGTGTTCCTGTCACAATGGAATTAAATTAGAAATCAATAACAGAAAGAAGTTTAGGATATTCACATGCAGAAAATTTACACCTAATTTTGGGTCAAAGGTGAAAGCACAAGGCATACTAGAAATTCTATGAGATAAATGAAAATAAAACCACAAGGCACCAAATGTAGGATACATTTAAAGCAGTACTTAGAGGGAAATATATAGTAGTAAATGACTGTATTTAAAAGATCAAATCAGTAAACTAAACTTCCACTTTCAGACATTAGAAAAGAAATCAAACTAACAAAACAAAAGATTTGAGTGGAAATTAATGAAATATAGAATAGAAAAATATGAAACCAAATAAACCAAAAGGTGGTTCTTTTTTTTTAAACATCAGTGTGTGAGAGACAGAATGATCAGATGCCTCTCACCCCCACCTGTGGGCCTTAGCCTTCAACCCAGGCATGTGCCCTGACTGGGAATCAAACTGGCGACCTTTTTTGGTTTGCAGGCTAGTGCTCAATCCATTGAGCCACACCAGCCAGGGCCAACAGGGGGTTCTTGAAAAAAAGATCATCAAAATTAACAAACTACCAAGAAAGAGAAACACTAAAGTTAATGAGTTTTGATTAAAAAAAAACTTTTTGATTTAAAGACTTAAATTATTGAAATCAGGAATGAAAGAGACTTTACTACCAACATAAGAATAGCAGTGAGCTTCCTTAGCCTGATTGGGGAAAAAAAACCTTAACTAGCATCACAATTAATGGTTAAAGACTGACACTTTTCCCTACAAAAATAGAAACAAGAGAAGGATTTCTACTCTCACTTCTTTCCAACAACATCCTTGAAGTTTTAACCAGGGCATTTTAACAAACAAACAAAAAAAGAGTCATCCATATTAAAAAGGAAGAAGTAAAACTATCTCTACTCATATATGACATAATCTTGTATACAGAAAATCCTATTAGAGCTACCTAATAAGTTCACAACATTACAAGGTACAAAATTGATAAACAAAAAATCAAGTGTATTTCTATATACTAGCATGAAATTAAGTAAAAGTCAATTTACAATAGCATAAAGAATAAAATACTTGGGAATAAACTTAACTAAAGAAATACAAATTTACACTCAAACTATAAAACACTGTTGCAAGAATTCACATAAGACCTAAATAAATGGAAAATATCCCATGTTCAAGGATCAGAAGGCTCAATATTGCTAATATAAAAATAATATCCAATTCTTCTGCAGATTCAAGGCAACCTTATCAAATTCAACTGCTTTTCTGCAGAAATCGATAGCTAACTGTAACATTCACATTGAATGTATATGAATTGCAAGGTACCTCAAAATTCAAAATACAAAACTAATTACAGAATGGCCAATTAAAAAAAATTCATCCCCGGCTGGTGTGGCTCAGTGGATTGAGTGCTGGCCTGTGAGCCAAAGGGTCGCTGGTTCGTTGCCTACTCAGGGCAACATGCCTGGGATGCAAGCCACGTCTCTGGTGGAGGAAGCACAAGAGGCAACCACACACTGATATTTCTCTCCCTCTCTTTCTCCCTCCCTTACCCTCTCTCTAAAAATATTAAATTCTTTTAAAAAATTCAAAACAATCTTGAAAAAGAACAAAGCAGGAGGACTCACACTTCCCAATTTCAAAACTTACTATAAATCTACAATAATTAAACCAGTGTGATACTGGCATCAGGCTAGAAATATAGACCAATAGAAATAAAATGGAAAGTCCATAAGTAAATCCATGTGTCTATGGCAAATTTATATTTGATAACAGTGTCAAGAACGATCACTGAAGTGAAAGAATAGATTTTTCAAAAATAGTGCTGGCACAACTAGATACACACATGCAGATGAGTGAAATTAAACCTCTTCCTCACACCATACATAAAAATTAACTCAAACTGGATCACCAAATAAATACAAGGGCTAGAACTATAAAACTCTTAAAATGAGACACAGGAGTAAATCTTCTTTTGGGGTTAGTCAAAACCTTCTCATAAAAAACACCAAAAGCACAGTGATAAAAGAAAAAAATAGCCATATATATTTTTTAATTTCCTATTTTTTCTTTAAAATTTTCATCAAAATTTAAAAATTTTGTGCTTTAAAGGGTATTATCAAAAAATAAAAAAGACAATCTATAAAATAGGAAAACATGTTTCTAATTCATGTATGTAAGGGACTTACATCAAAAGTATATATAAATCTTCTATAACATTAACTCACTGGCAAATAACCCAATTTAAAAATAAGCAAAGGATCTGAATAGACACTTCTCCAAAAAAAGATATCAAAATGTCCATTAATACATAAAAAAATGTTCAACAACTTTAGCCATCAGGGAAATGCAGATCAAAACCACATGAGATACTACTTCACACACAGTAGAATAGCTGTAATGCAAGACAGACAAAAGCCAAGAGTGAGCGAAGATTCCAAAGAAATTGGAAACCTCATACATATATTGCCAGTGGGGGTGCAAAATGGTGTAAATGCTTTAGAAAACTGGTAATTTCTCAAGAAAACATATAACCTAGCAAATCCACACATAGGTATAATTCTCTTTCATCATATTTCTTTCCTTCTACTCGCTCTGGGCTTCCTTTGTTCTTGTTCCTCCAATTCTTGTAGTTGCAGGGTTAGGTTGTTTATTTGAAATGTTTCTCTTTTTTATATAGGTCTGTATTGCTATGGAATTCCTTCTCAGGACTGCCTTCACTGTGTCCCATAGGTTTTGGGCTGTTTTGTTTTCATTTTCATTTGTTTCCAGAAACTTTTTGGTTTCTTCCTGATCTTGTTAATGCATTTGTCATTTAATAACATGTTATTCAGTCTCCATGTATGTGACTGTTTTTGACTTTTTTGCTTTTGGTTGGTTTTTAGTTTCAATTCATTGTAATCCAAGAAAAGGCTTGACGTGAACTCAATTTTCTTGAATTTGCTGAAGCTGGTTTTGTGTCCGATCATGTGGTCTATCTTTGAGAATGTTCCATGTGCATTAGAAAACAATGTATATTTTGTTTCTTTGGGATGAAAGGCTCTATATATACCAATAACTCCATTTGATCTAGGGTGTCATTCATGGCCACAATACCTTTGTTGATGCTTTGAAAATCTATCCATTTTTGACAGTGGGGTGGGTGTCAAAATCCCCTACTATAAGTCTGTTACTGTCTACATCTTATTTGAAGTTCTCCAAGATTTTCCTTATATATTTGGGGCTCCTATATTGGGAGCATATGTTTACAATATTTATGTCATCTTGATGAATTCTTCCTTTCAGTATTATGAAGTGACAATCTCTCCTTTTATGGCCTTTGTTTTCAAATGTTTTTTTCTGATATAAGTATTGCTACACAAACTTTTTTTTAATTAAAGATTTTATGTATTTATTTTTAGAGAGAGGGGAAGGGAGGAAGAAAGGGAGAGAAACATCAATGTGTGGTTGTCTCTTGAGTGCCCCCTACTGGGGACCAGGCCCACAACCCAGGCATTTGCCCTTACTGGGAATCAAAAAAGCGACACTTTGGTTGCCAGGCTGGCACTCAATCCACTGAGCCACACCAGCCAGGGCTACACCAGCTTTTTTTACCTGTCCATTTTCTTGGAATATTTTTTTTCAAACCTTCACCTTCAGTCTGTGTAGGTGTTTTGTTCTGCAATGAGTCTCTTGTAGGCAGCACATGTGCAGGTCATGTTTTCTTATCCATTCAGGTACCCTATGTCTTTAAATATGAGCATTTCATCGATTTATATTTAACGTTATTATTGATACTTATTCATGTTTTCCCCTTTGTACTTGTGTTCCTCTTTCTTTCACTCTTTTTCTTCATCTTCTTAAAGCACTCCCTTTAGCATGTCCTCCTGCAATGTTGGTTTGGTGGGTGTATTCTTTTAACCTTCTTTTGCATGGGAAACTCTTTATTTTACCTTCCATTTTAAATGAAAGCCTTGCTGAGTAGAGTGGTCTTGATTGCAGGCCTTTGTTTTTCATTACTTGGAATATTTCTTGCCATTACCTTCTGGCTTGTAGTGTTTTTGTTGAGAAATCATCTGATACCCTTATTGGAGCTCCCTTGTATGTTACTTCCTATTCCTCCCTTGCTGCCTTTAATATTCTTTCTTTGTCTTTGAATTTTGCCATTTTATTTTATTTTATTTATTTATTTTTAGAGAAGGGAAGGAAGGGAGAAAGAGAGGGAGAGAAATATCAATGTGTGGTTGCCACTTCAGCACCCCAAACTGGGGAGTTGTCCTGCAACCCAGGCATGTGCCCTGGCTGGGAATTGAACCATCAACCCTTTGGTTCTCAGTCTGGTACTCATTCCACTGAGCCACACCAGTTAGGGAAAATTTTGTCATTTTAATTATGATGTGTCTTGGAGTGGGCCTCTTTGACCTCATGTTCATTGGGAATCTCTGTGCTTCCTGGACCTCTGTGATTTTTTTTTCTCTCATCAACTTAGGGAAGTTTTCTGTCATTACTTTTTCAAATTGGTTTTCTCTCTCTTGCTCCTCTTCTTCTCCTTCTGGTATCTTTAGTATATGGATACTAGTACATTTCACATTGTCCTGCATCTCCCTCACCCCTCTTCATTTTTTTTTAGTCTTTTTTCATTGTTTTGCTCTTTCTTGGAATTTTTTTCTACCTTGTCCTCCAGCTCACTGATTTGATCCTCTGCTTCATCTAACCTGCTTTTATTTCCTTCTGCTGTGTTCATCATTTCAGAAATTGTATTCCTCAATTCCTCCTGTCTCTTATTGAAATTTTCTATGTCCTTTTTTCATGCTGGTGTAGTTCCAATTAAGTTCCTTGAAGCTTCCCTGGAGTTCTTTGAAGTTCTCACTGAGGTCCTTGAGCATCCTTATAACCATTATTTTGAACTCAATGTCTGATAATTTGCTTGCCTCGGTTTCATTTAGCAGTCTCTCTGGGGATTCCTCCTTTCCTTTTAATTGGGTATTGTTTCTTTGTCACCCCATTTTAGATTACTCCTCTTGTTTTTTTTCTGCTTGTTAGATTTATCTGTTTTGTCTCCCTGTCTTCATGGTGTGATCTTTGTGGCAGGAGACCTGTGGAACTCAGTGGTACAATCTCCTTGATCACCTGTGCTTGATGTTCTTATGTTGCTCTCTATGCTTTTTATGTGGTTGTAATTGGGTTTTGGTTGCTGTTGGTTTGTTTTTTGGTGGGTTCTTCCCTCTGGCTGGCTGACTGAGAGTCACTCCACCCTCCATGTCTTGGTTACTGTTTTACAGGTGCTACCAGGAGAAAAACCAAACAGCCCAAGAAACAGACCCACACCTGGAAAGATATCCCCCACCCACAATTAGACTATCAACAGCCAATGCACCAATATTAATAAAGGTATAGAGATTGACTATTATAAGAAAGGAAAAATGAATATGAGATGCCTAACTGAAAGAAAAGTGATTTTGCAAGCACAGAGGGAGGGGCAATAATAAGGGTAAGGAATAGAGACAAGACAAAGCAGGAAAGAAAATAAAATTTACTTTGTAACAAAAAAAGGGTGGAGGGAAGGTAGAATGGAGTAAGAGAAGATAAGCGTGTAATATTAGGTTGAAATAGAAATTTAAAGAAAAAATATATATTTTTATGTATCTAGTGAGAGAAAAAAGTGTTTTTTCGTAAATATATATATATTTATATTTATACATATATATATGTACATATTATATATATAATATGGCCCTAATTGCAGAAAAATCTCCACTACAGAGATATCAACAACCAATGGGCTAAGATTTATATAGGTGGAATGGGAATAAGAGGGCACAAAGAAAGAAGAGTTTAAGAGATGTCTAAAGGAAAGAGAAGTTATTTTGGGGGGATAGATGGAGAAAGAATACTGAAAGTGCAGGATGAAAACCCAGCTAAAAGAGGGAACAATTACCACTTAAAATGAAAAAAACGAAAGGGCAGGAGGAAGGCAAAATGGAGTAGGAGAGGGGAACAGTGAAATTTGAGATTTGAAATACAAAGATAGTCACTATCTAGAAATATGATTGAAGAACTATAACAACCACCACCTATGAGCAAAGACTGATAAAGGTGGTGAGAGAACACAGATATTTTAAAAGCGGGAAAAATAATGTGAGATGACCAATGACAAGAGGAACAGTTTTGAGAGGCTGGAGGAGGGGAAGAACTAGTAAGAGTACAGAAAGGAGACAAGCTGTAGCAAGAGAGAAAACAAAATGAGGAAAGAAGAAGGTTAGATGGGGTAAAAGAAGGCAGGAGGAAAATATGAGACTTGAAATAAACTATAATATAAAATCTAATGACTTAATATGCACAAACTTGAAGGATAAGAAATAAATATTACAAAACTATTCAGGAGAGAAAATATCACAAATCATGAAGAAGACCAAGGTGATTTTCATCTTAGTAGCATCTAGTAATTACCACTGTTTTTTGTTCTTTCTGGATCCACCTCTGGTAATGTCAGGTAGTATCCCAATCTGACCTTAGGCAGCCTATTAGAGACTACCAGGGATCTACTGTCTGTGGCCTACTCCTTCATTTGTTAATCTAGTCACTCTGCACTCACTAGTCAGGCTTAAGCACCACAGGGAAAGGCAAAATAATTCCTGCAGGTGGGGCTATTGCTTCCTCTCAGGCTGATGCCACTCAGACGGGGGGTGGTCTGCCTGAGCAAGATGGCTCCTACAGTATGGGGGATGACTCAGCACCAGGAACCTGGTGGCTGCTTTCTCAGTTCTCTTCCCAAAGCCAGTGGTCCCAATCTGTCCTCCAGCTTCTCTAGTCCACTCCACCCTCCTTTTGCCGGAGTCCAGAATAAGTGACTACAAATGAAAATGTATGTGTTGGCCCTTTCAAAGGCTCTCTGAGTCTCCAGCTGTCTGACCCTGGCAGAGAGAAACCCTGCCGCTTTTCACATCAGGATGTTATATGGGTACTTTTCAGGCTCTGGTGCTGTAGGCAGGGGAGCCCAACTTGGGGATTAGACCCCACATTTCTCAGTGGAATCACCCTGGGTGCTAAAAATAGTTCTTACGACATTTCAGCTGCTGCCCATGGGAACCCAGCCAGCACTCTTGCATATCCTCCATACTCCGTACTAGTCACACTGTGCTGAAGCTGTTTCTTCTGTCTGTCCATGGTTAAAAGGCTTCTCTCACACTATTGTTCAGTTGTTTATTCTGGATGATTTTTCCCTAATTTATTTATAATTCCAGATTGGTCTGGGGAGAAGGTTAGTGTAACTTCCACTCACCCCTCTGCCATCTTAAATCCTCTTCCTACACCTATTCATTCAACTATTATGTGGTAGAGAAGGAATTCAAAAGTAGATTTGTTTGCTCTCTGGTTCTCCAGCATATTGACTTCAGATTCCCTGTGAGCAATTTCACAAGGATCATGCAGAGGAAGGAACCAAGGTCACCACCCAATTGCCACTCTACCTCAGAGCAGTCACCCTCACCATGAACTGCCACCAGTGCTGCTGCCACCCTCACCCCATAAATTAAATCTGACAAGTGTTATTGAACCTGGCTCTGTACAAATTAATATGGGATGGGTGCATGAATATTATTAAATACTTATCTCCCCAGATTTTACAAACTGCAAAGAGGAATTAGAGAAATAATAAAATTAACACTCATTAGACAGAATGAGATAAATAATTTAAGATGAATGTAAACAAAGTATTATGAGCATTCCAAAGAGAAAACATTGTTTAGAAAACTGGTAACTGTGGGGATGGGCAGTAGTAAAGGGTAAAGATGGCCAAATATATAGTGATAAAGGATGATTTGACTTTGGGTGGTGAGCACACAATTCAAGATACAGATCACATGTCATAGAACTGTACACTTGAAACATATATAATCTTATTAACCAATATCACCCCAATAAATTCACAAAATTAATTCTTAATTATAAAAAGAAAAAGTGGTAACACACACAAAATGTATTTTTCACGTTACTCTAGTCATTTTTTCCCTAATAAAAACCCCCAAAGCTTTTAAATGGAACAAAGAATATTTAAAATATTTGAAGAAAATAAGTATAGATAAGCATGTTCATGATGTAAATTTGAAAATAAACACAAGTAAGTGTTAAAGAATGGCAGAATTAGAATCTTTCTAGTATTGAGCTCTACATGATCTATGATATTCTGCTAAAACATTGCTAACCAATCAGCCTCACCTCATTAAAACCTCCAATGATGATGAACTCATAAAGTCAGCCCATAGTAGTAAGGTTTAAGTCACTTCTGCAGTAAGAGATTTAACGTGCTTATGTCCCTTACAAAGAAAATTCAACAATGGGAATTCAAGCAAGTGAAAGATTAAAATCATCTTAAAATGAGATCAATCCAGTAAGTCACTTAAAATTGTTTCTTAAAAGGTATAATATAAACAGCAGAAGAAACATTAATTTTCCATACTCAAACTGAAAGCAGTTATTTTACTTTGGGGATAGGTGGAGATAAACCATGTTTATAAATTGTTCCTGCCACAATGATTATTATTCATTTTTAATACGGAACCTTGGTAAGAAAATCTGGTGATATATATTATACACATTCAGCAATAAAATGAAACTTACATTCTCAAGTGACACTATTATAGCTAACATGCCACTAAGGGATTATATGCATGAGGTCGATATATTAAAGATTTGGGGGTAAAAGGGTTCAGAACAAAAATGATAACCAACATTTGTATAGCTCTTTACAATTTACAAATGCTATGACATATATAGTATCTGGTCTTTTCAGTAATAATGCTGTGATGTATGCAGATATACTTATCTATACTTTCAGATATAGAAATTGAGGTTTAGAAAGTTTAAATGACTTGTTTAGGATTACATAGTAGGGTAATACTTGAACACAGATTTGTGTCTTTTACCTTCAAATGTTATATTCCTTAAGCTACTAATGCTGGAAGAAAGTACCCCAAACTTCCAAGTAAAAATCAGTGGTCCAGAATGATGGGATGATAAAACATGAGTAACACAATAAAATCACTGGATTGTTATAATTTATTTCTGGATATTATAAAAATTTCCAACATAATTTAAAATGATTTATTTTCACATAAATGAGTTAACAGAAAGCATGTCTTTACTGAGAAAATAAAATTGAAAAGATACACCTTGATTGTGCGGCAATGAGATTTTTAAGGGCTGGCTATTGACAGCACTGCAGCCTTCCATTCTACCAGGGCTGCACAGACATATCCTGAGTTTCAACATCTTTCTTAGAATTGCAGTAAAGTAGTTCCATAAATGTAGAGATTAGCACAACTTGGACTTATCTGTAGTTATTTATCTTAACTTGGCCTTGGAAATGTACTAACATCACAGACAAAAGAAACAAAAAGACCACAGTAGAGTGATAATAAGAATAAAAACTGCAGAACTGTGCTGAGCATAAAATATGTGTGGAATGTCTCCTATGAAGCAGTCAAAACCTGTGTTCTACATGAGTTTGAGACTCAGTGAGTCCAACTCCAGGGCTCTAGGCCAGTGTAAAAATGTACTAACATGTCCTAGACCTCTCTGTTGCCTGCTGGCAGGAATGTAAAAAGAAAAAATTAGTTTTTGCCCTTACACAGAGTAGACCAACATTTCCTGCACACTTCTTACAGAATTACTTCCTGATCATCTCAGCAGTTGACATTCATGGTAGGAGCAGCGAATATAATCTTGATTTCACAGGCAGAAAAGCAGGAAACCTTCCTACCACTTTGAGTAATGCAAGTGTTCTGCATGAAAGCCTCTATGGTATTTTCCATCATAGGCAGAAATCAGGAAAACCCTAGTTTAGTACAATCACACAAAGCGGGAGTGCTTTAGTTCTGGCTGTTTCACTTATAATCAACAGGAAAAATGCCTTTTAATAATGTACTTGATTATAGGGCACTGATTACATAAAATCACATATCAAAGGTGGGAAATTTTATACCACCCAATATCACAGCCCGTCCCAAATCACAAGAAGTCCAGCTCCATGAACTAGGCTGGTAATTGTCAAGTTAATATTTAGAAAACTTACAACTCCCTCTAATATTAAAGCTGACAGTACTTTTTCAATATTTCAAATAGAACAATGATTTCCAAAGCAGCTTTAATTTATATATTACTCAAAATATACTGTCACTTTATGTTCTTGTCACAACAAAAATCTGTTCTTTACTTTATCCCCTGTTAGAGAAAATGGTGTAAGTATAGGTGAGAAAGACATGATTTTACAAAGAAATCTGGGAGGTTAAGATGAAAAATCCTTTTTAGGCAGAAAGAGTCACAATATACCTTACATACACAGTTAATCAATGAGATTTTGTTTTAATAAAAACAGGAACAACCTAGCAATTTGTTATTTAACCAAGTTTGTTAATAATGATGTTGTACCTGATTTCTATTGTCAGCTCATTTCTAGTGAATGAATACCAGAGTGCTGGATAATAATCTTTATGAACTATACATAAGCTAGCAAAACAATTTCAGAAATCAAAGTCTAACTGGCTGGTCATCTGCAAACATAATTCAATGCAACACTGAATTTGAAACAAAAAAATGAAATAAATACTGCATATCATAAAATCATACAATGAAATTCAAATGTTACATCTGTTAAAATAAGAGGGACACATATGTGAGTAGACAAAATCAGAAAAGAATACACTATCTTGACCTGTGGCTGGATTTTTGAAAATGGAATGTCTCTTTATTCTTGAGGGAATACTGACCATATTCCTAGTTATTAACCCTCTGCAATATGTAGGCACATCAAGAGATGGGCTGGATGCAATTCAAGTCCACGAACATTCATTGCATGCTTTACTATCTCAAAAAGCAATGAGAAATGCTTGGGATGGGGAAAGATGGCACAAAGGTGAATATAACAGAGAGAACATGCTTTCAGAGACCTGGCAATTTAGTTGGAGAAAAACACAGACAAATCAATTACTGTAATATAATAAAAACAATAGGAAATAAAAATACTATAATGAAAGTGTAAAAAAAGTGCTACAGGAGAAAATATAAAGGAGTAATGTAATTAGGAGTAAGTTATGACAAAATAAATACCTCTAACTTAGAACACAACCTTTATGAGGACAGTGCATTTGTTTTGTTCACCCATGAATTCCAGTATCTGAAACAGTGGTACTACTCAATCATCTTCACCCTCTACTAGACATTCTAAATACCTCTCATAATTAGCTATTCACTTATTGGGTCTTAGTGTCACAACCCAGACTTGTGACTCAAATATTAATTCCAGAGGGGATTGGTCCTTTGGTAATTATAAATCTGTAATGTTAGAGATGCTCCAAGTGTCCGTTCACAGTTTAAATAGGGCAAGGAAGTACCAGAAGACATCAAGCAGATCCCCTGGGTTCCATATAAATTCTGACTCCGCTGTGGAAAAGGAGCCCAACCTCCTCCTCCTTATTAGCATCAATTATCCCTGCCAGGATAGAAGCTCCAAGATTAACTACAAGAATGGGAGACTATGGTTCATCCAAAAAATCTCTCTTCTAAGTTAGCCCTCAGGAACATAGGACCATAGACACCATACATGGACAAACTGCTCCCCAAAATTTATATGGAGAAGCATATGTGTGTAGCACATGGAAATATAAGGGCCATAGAAATGTGCCACTCAAATCTGCTGTGGGGGTCATGATTGATTTATAGTCCAAGCTGCCAGCCCTCTAGATCCACCATCATGTTCAGAACAAATCCACACTTCACCCAGGCTGCTCCCAGAAAATGACTGAGAATAGCAGGGATGTTTGTACAGATTCATTTTTATAGGACAAGGGACTCCACTGATAGGAGACTTTGGATCAAAGGATATATGTTTGCCTGGCCAACATTTTGTTAGAACTGTACTGTAGTCTGACATGTTTCCTATTCAGTTCTTCCTTCCCCCTGTCCTTTCACAGGTGTCACACATACAGTGTGAACTTGAAGTGTTCCCTGCCTGCCTCTCTGCAGTTTAGGGTACCTCTTTGAACTAGCCCAAGTATTAAAATTGTGTTGCCTACTGAAGGCTCTAACATTCTCAGAAAGAAGTGATGACAATAATACCAAAAAAAAAAAAAAGATAAAGGACTGCCAGATAAAATCTGTAATGAAAACCATAAAAATTTTGAATCACCATTTCAAAGAGACTTGTGATTTTAGAGAAAACAGATAAGCCTAAATACATGTGAAAAACTATTTTTTTCACTACAGTGCTATTGATCCACTTAATCCAGTCTAGTATGATTGCTAGTTCCTTAAATTATGTTTATATTTACTTCAATACCAAATATGTCATTTATAATATCTTCAAGATAATTACTATTAAACAGTGAGAAGTCTGTATTTTCACTGATATTCAATTCAAACAGCCAAAATATAACTATTGCATTCGGTTGGCTAAAAAGTCTGTTATGTTTTTTCCATTAAAAAAACATTTTTCATTTTTGCCAATAACTTTATTGATTTGGATATTCTGAGTATGTTGGCTATCTCCTGCTATTGGCTTCTAGTGGGTAGAGGCCAAGGGTGCTGCTAAACATCTTCCAATGCATAAGACAGCCCCACAGCAAAGGATTATTTGGCCAAAGTGTCAATAGTACCAAGAAACTTCGCAAACCATTTTTGACACATTTGATCAGTCCCAGCACCTTCTCTATACACTGAACAAATTTCTTTTTGCATTTCAGTTGCATTTTTACCTTTCTTGATATAATAAAGCATAATATGCCAAAAATATTGCATATTTTCTCCATCTTCAATATTAAAATGGCTGCACAAAAATTCATCAACTTTGATAAGCTTTTTTTTTAACGCACGCTGCTATGACAACTGTCACAATACAATCTAAAGAAATTGGTTCAAATGAAGTTAAAAACAACTAAGCACTTGAATGGATTTTTTGGCCAACCCAATACCTAAAACTAACATGATGTTATAATCTGCAATGCAATCACTGAATATAACATTTACAGTATATCTCCATGAGTACAGTTGGCATGGCAAACATCCATTTATAAAAAAATAGTAAATAAAAAAAAAACCCGGTAAACTTCTCTAATTTCTCCCACTTACATAATAGTAACACACAATAGTTTTAAATCTCTAACTTGTCAGGAGAAAGTAATAGTTTCTGATTGAGGTGATCATGCTGGTATCAACTTTTCGAGCATCTTTTCATTATCAGAATATGTAAACAAAGTGGGAGAAATGTACAAATATAAAAAAATATTTGTAAGTGTATGGGCAAAATTATACTTTATTCATTACATTAAATTTAAATAGATAGATGTCAGTAACTTCAAATACACGTATTCCCAGGAGCAGAATTGTTGGGTCGAAAGGTAGTTCCGTATTTAATTTTTAAGTTTTAATTTTTTGAGGATACTCCAATTTTAACTGCTTTAATTTCTTGATGCATTTAAAATAAATATTTGAAACGAACTCTCCTAGCCTATCTAAAGGATACCAGACCTGTGAGGAACTACTGTTTATATCACATATAGTTCTCATCTCTTTCCTCATCTTTCCTCTCTGTTCTTCTAAACTATTGCTTTTCTTTCTTTACTTTTCTAACTATGCCAGTGAATGGTGCCCCCTGGAGTTCAACAATACAAAACTAGTGCAGTGGTCCTGGATGCCTGAGTCTTAAGAATTTCAGAAAAGGTTACCTAATAAGAGGTTCAAATACCCCTAAGGATTATGTCCCAAATTATACATATATCAGAACAGTTTCCCCAGTAAATGGTAATGACTTTGTGAACATTATAATGGTTCATTTAGCCAAGTTGAAAATACTAAAATTCAACCCTTATTCATATTAGGAAGAGGAAGGTATTCATTATAAATTAGTTAAAAGCTTGGTTTTCTTTATTAGATCTTTTGCTTAATCTTGAGGGAAGAAGTCACAAACTTCACTTCAAGACTTACCATAAAGATACATTAATTAAGACTGTGTGGACTATTGCAAAAATATAAGGTATTTAGAAATGAATTTAATCAAGGAGATAAAGACCTGTACTTAGGTCCTGGTCCTGTGGCTTAGTTGGTTGGAGCATCATCCTGTGCACCAAAAAGGTGGTGAGTTTGATTCCAGTCAGGGCACATGCCTAAGTTGTGGATTTCGTCCCTGGTTGTGCACAAACAGGAGACAACCAATCAATGTTTTTCCCTCACACGGATGTCTCTCTCTTTCCCTCTTTTCATTCTTCTCTCTCTAAAATCAATAAGCATATCCTCGAGTAAAGATTTAAAAAAACTGTACTCAGAAATGTATAGGATACTTAAAAAAATTGAGGAAGATACAAATAAATGGAAGAATAAACCATGTTTATGGATTTGGAAGAATTAACATCATTAAAATATCCATAATACCCAAAGCAATCTATAGATTAAACATAATTCCTATTAACATACCAATGATATATTTCACAAATCTAGAACAAATATTCTAAAAATTCATATGGAACCAAAAAAGACTGAATATCCTCAGCAATCTTGAGAAAGAAGAACACAGTTGAAGGTATCTGGTATCTCAATATTACTACAAGGTCACAGCAATGAAAACAGATGGTACCGATATAAGAATAGTCATATAGATCAATGGAATAGAACAGAGAGCCCAGAAATAAACCCATGACTTCATGATCAATTAATATTTGACAAAGAGTCAAGAGCATAGAATGGAGTAAAGACAATCTCTTCAATAAATGGTCTTGGTAAAATTGGACAGGTACGTGCCAAAAAATGAAACTAGATCACCATCGTACACCATGCACAAGAATAAATTCAAAATAGACAAAAGACTTAAATGTAAGTCACAAAACCATAAAAATCCTTGAAAAAAACATAGGCAGTAAAATCTCAGATCTCTCGTAGCAATATTTTTGCAAATATATAGCCTCAGGCAAGGGAAACAAGGAAAATAAACAAATGGGACTATATCAAACTAAAATCTTTTGCATAGCAAAAGAAACTATCAACAAAATAAAAAGGGAACCCAAAGAATGGGAGAACATATTTGCCAATGAAACATCTGATAATAGCCCTCACTGGTGTGGCTCAGTGAACTGGGTGCCAGCCTGCAAACCAAAGGGTCGCCAGTTCGATTCCTAGTCTAGGGCACATGCCTGGGTTGCGGGGCCAGGTCCCCATTGGGGGGCATGTTAGGGGCAACCACACACTGATGTTTCTCTCCCTCTCTAAAAAATAAATAAATAAAATCTTTTTAAAAAAGAAACATCTGTTAACACATTAATTTCCAAAACATATGATGAACTTAATACAACTCAAAACTAGGAAGACAAACAACCTAATTAAAAAAAATTGCAAAAGACCTGAATAGGGACTTCTCCAAAGAGGACATACAGATGGCCAGTAGACATATGAAAAAATGTTCAACATCACTAATCATCAGAGAGATGCATATTAAAACCACAATGAGATACCTCACACTTGCCAGAATGGCTATCACCAATACAACAAACAGGAAATGCTGGTGAGGATTTGGAGAAAGGAAAATCCCAGTGCCCTGTTGGTGAACATGCAGATTGGTGCAGTCACTGTGGAAATCAGTATGGAATTTCCTCAAAAATATAATTCAACTGCTTATGATCCAGAAAATCCCTTTCAGGCAATATATTCTAAGAAACCTGAAACATGAATTTGAGAAAATATATGCATCCCTACATTCATTGCAGCATTATTTACAACAGCCAAAATCTGGAAACAATCTAAGTACCCATCAATAAATGCGTAGATAAAAGAGCTGTGGTACATTTACACAGTGGAATACTACTGCACTGTAAAAAAGAAGGAAATCTTACCTTTTGTGACAGCATGGATAGACCTGGAGAGTATTACACTAGGTGAAATAAGCCAGTGAGAGACAAGTACCATATGATCTCACTTATATGTGTAATCTAAGTAACAAAATAAACTGATTAACAAAATAGAAACAGAGGCATGAATACATGGAACAGACTGACATCTGTTGGGGAGGTGCTTGAGGGGCTGGATGAAAGAAGATGAAGGGATTAAGAAAGAACCCGTGTGTGTGTGTGTGTGTGTATGTGTGTGTGTGCATAGTCAATCACAGACACAGACAATAGTGTGGTGATAGGCAGAGGGAAAGGGAGGTGGGGGGTAGGTGGAGGTGAGCAAAGGGGGGATAAATAAGGAGGGAAAGACACTGTTTGGGGAGATGGGCACATGTTGCAGTGTGCGGATGATATTTTATTGAGTCATATACTTGAAACCTGTATGGTTTTGTGAACCAAGGTCACCCCAATAAATTCCATTAAAAAAAAAGACTGTATAGTATCCAAGGACAGCTGTTGGTTACATTTTAATATGTTTCCAAGTCCTTTGCAGTGCAGACTATATATAATTGATATCATACCATTTATTTATTTTTTCCATTTAATATTGCTATCTAATAGTTTTCTACGTTATTACAAGCTCTTCACTTATTATATTTAATCACTACATAAAACTGTGGTCTGTTTTTGCTACAATGTGCCTTGAATTCCTAATTGTTACAAAAAGATTGTGTGGTATCATCATAAAGAGTAGCAAATAAATCAATTAAACAGAAAGAATATAGTGTATTGGATTTTTCAATAAAGGTGCCAAAGCAACCAAGTAGGGAAAATATATTTCAAAAAACCATTCTGGGATAACTGGATATCCCTATGGGAAAAAGTTGAGCCTCATTCCCTAACTCACACCACAAAAAGATTTGAAATGGATCATATATAAAAAATAGCAAAGCTAAAAATGACACAGTTGTTAGAGAAGAATATAGGAGAATACTGTTATTATTTGAGGTCAGGCAAAGATTTGTTTATACAGGACAAAGAAAAAAATAACCACAAAATGAAAAAAACTGATAAATTAGATATCAACAAAATTCAAAATGTCTCTTCATCAAAAGATATTATTAATATGATTAAGCAAGCCAGAAAATGGAAGAAGATATTCACAATACACATATCTGACAAAGAACTGGTATCTAGGACATAAAATGAATCCCTACAACTCAAAAATAAAAATAAAAACAACCCAAAGGAAATATAGGCATAGGATTTGAACAGACACTTCACAAAAGAAGATACACAAATGGTCACAAGAGATATGAAAAGTGATCAACATCATTAGTTATCAGATTAATGAAAATTAAGAGCACAATGAGTGATGGCACTGTAACTCAGCAAAATAAAAATATAAAAAGGCCGAGAACATAAAATATTGGAGAGGCTACAGAACAACTAGAATTCTCATACACAATTAATAATGTAAAATGGCACAGCAATTTTGTGAAAACTTTGCCTTATATATATATAAGACAAATATATTTGACAAATTATATATAAGACAAATATATAAGACAAATAGACAAATATATTTGTCTATTCTGTATATTTCATATAAAAGATTCATTTCTGAATAAATTTTGTTAAAAGTAGGGGTCCAACTTTATTCTTTTGAATGCAGACCCAGCACCATGTGCTGAAGTCCATTCTTTTTTTCTCCATTTACCAGTAATTGTCTTGGTACCCATGTCAAAAATCAATTGGCTATAAAAATGAGGGTTTATTTCTGGACTCTCAATTTTATTCAATTGATCTATGTCTTTCCTATGTCAGTATCACACAGTCTTGATTACTGTTAACATAATCAAGAAATTGAAATTTTTCTTCTTTTTCAAAATTGCTTTGGATAGTCTGGGTCTCTTGCATTTCCATATGAATTTTACGGCAGCTTCTCTATTGCTTTACAGGAGCTCGCAGTGATTTTTATGGATATTGCACTGAGTCTTGGGATCAATTTGGGGAGTAATGTCATCTTAAAAACATTAATTCTTATGATGCACGGTGGGATGTCTTTCCATAACTCTCTTTTAAATAAATAAATAATATGCAATAATGGATAGATAATGAAATCAATAAATTGACACACAGATAAAACAAATATAGCCAAATTTAATGGTAAAATCTAGGCAATAGTTCATGAGCAGTTACTGTAAAACTTGTTAAACTTTATTCCAATTCCACCACCAGACCTGCAACAATACCTACCATAGTCACAACCATGTTGACTACACAAATATCTGGACTAATGAACAACCTACTGCTGAAACCCGCCCCATATCCTGGTTATAGTCTATACGCTCTAGGACCTGCCCTTATTCATCAATCGCCTAGCTGCAAAAAAACAAAAACAAAGGGAATACTCCAATGTTCCCCATGGAACCCCAGTTCCTTCTTCCTTGGTTTCCTACCTTTCAAATAATTAAAGGAAAATAAAGAAACACAAATAACCCAATAAGATGTTGATGGTTTTTAAATAATAATGACATTAGAAACTCCTGGAGAAAGACTTATGATTCAAGATGTCAAACTAAGCTCATCCATTTGCCTCCCCTTCCTCCCAGAACAAGAGTAAAATGGTCGTAAAATAATATCAAATGGAATGCATGCCAACAGCCATGGAGAAAACAGAAGGGAAATATCAGCAGATGCAGAGTCCAATAAATTTCTAGAGACATTTTGTGATGGGCAGAATAGTGATCCACAATGATGTTCACACCTTAATTCCCAGAACCTATGGATATTACCTTACATGGCAAAAGGCATTTGTGGATATGATTAAGGTTGCAGATCTTGAGGTGGGGAGTCAATTCTGGATTATCCAGGTAGGTCAAATCTAATCACATGAGTCCTTAAAAGCAAAGAGTCTTTCCTGGCTTGGGAGAGAGAGAAAGAGAAAGAAGGAGGTGGGAGGGAGAGGGGAAAAGATGCAACTTATCTGGCTTTGAAGACGCAGGGAAGGGATTATGACCCAACAAATACAAGTACCCTCTGGAAAAAAGAAGGGAGATGGAGTCTCTTTTAGAGCTTCCAGAAAGGAAGGGAATCATACTGACACATTGATTTTAGTCCTGGGAGACATGTTCCGGACTTCTGACCTCCAGAACAATAAATTTGTGTTGTTCTAAAAAAAAAAAAAAGATGATGACTGCCTAAAGAGAGGGAAAAAAAGAAGATAGGTAGAATTATTTCCATCAATTTTCAACCTACCAAATATCTAAAATTATAAAAATCACTAATATATGTAATGTGCCCCCAAAATGTAGTAATTTGTAACTGAAAGTTTACTTACACAACTATGTCATGGCTAAAGGTAACTTTCTTATACAACTTCACTTCCATCACAATCATAGCACATAGCTTTCTGGTTAAGATCAATCTGAGTAGAAATAAATTAAAAAATATATTTATAACTTCACAATAATTACAGTGTACCTTGTACTAAGCAGAGGAAATAAAGCCATAAGGAGATATAGCTGTCTGGAACATAGTTGCCTAGGCTCATTCACAAATTAAGTGACCTGCCCTGTACTGCTTTCTTGCCTAAATGTGCACTATTCAATTTGTTAACTTGGAAAACACCAAACAGCTATAAGCAATGCACCTTTAGTTAAGTACTGAAAAAAGGAGTAATCAGGCAAAGCAATTTTGAAATAACTGGCATCTATTCCAGGTGAAATGATCCACATGTACATTTAAGGGGAGGTGATGATGGAAGGAAGAGGGGGAGACTTATAGATTAGGAAATAATAGGAACAAATCACCCTTATACCAGATAGCAGGGTTTTTCAAATTTTCCTGAGCTATGAGTCATCTGTGAAACTTGTTAAAAATGCTGATCCCAGATTCAAGCTATCAGAATTTCATAATGTTTGAAGTGGGGTTCAGGACCTATTTAGTAAAGTATCCTAAGTGAAGCAACTGTGGGTACTTCCCCAACTGCACATTATAAAATATTAAGCTAGAGAAATCGGGTAAATAAGATGTTACTCCTCTCCATTCTTTCTCCACCTTCTTATAGCCTCATTATTTGTTCCTAGCATCATTTAATCCTAAACTGATTTAACAATAGCATATTTTAGGTACAGATGCTTATAGGAGCATCCCAAAATCATCCAAATTTGAAAGTTAAAAAAAACCTTCCTCACCCTATGCCCAATGCCCTTAGGATTTTTCTCTAAGTATTTTGTTTCCAGTTTTTCTCCACCTCCCAACAATCTGTCCTCTGGTCCCATTAATCCTGCATTACTCATCCCTCATTGTTCATCTGAAACAGCCTAAGTAAACAGACTAATAATGATTATATGTCTTTCTTTCCACAATTTTATTTGAAGAGAGGGTTAATACCAGATCTCTGTATACAGCCCTTTTTAAAAGTCCTTTATTTTTGTGGGTTTTTTTCAATGTTATTTCTAAAACTTATAAGCTGTCATATACCTTTGTTAAAGGCCAAATAAGAAGTTAAACAGTTTAGGTAACACCTCTAAACTGTCACCCACTTAATTTTTCAGGCATCTAATGAAGTATTCATAAATTTTCCCCAGTGTCTCTTGAAACTGAGCAATAAAGTTTATTTATTAATTGTCCTGGAAAACTGGAGGAATCACAATAAATTAGATGTTTTAGAATTTTTACTTTATCGTATCATTGGCTACATTCTAAGCAATTCTTTTTTTTTGCAGCAACAACAACAAAAAAGCTTTATTTCTTTTCAAGTTCATAGGGCAGGTATTGTCAAATATAAAGAGAATATGAGGGAAATGAAAAACAGTATCAAGGCAAAAAAGAATATCTTTGTCCTAATATCCTTAAAACAGGGCAGTTTGCTTAGCAAACTGAAGGCCAGGGTTTGGTCTGCAGCTTTATGGATCAGAGACTGTGATTAGATGCTTCCTTTTGCCCCCAAAAATAAGCTAATGAAATTTACCATCCAACTCATGTACAGAGTAACAGTAATTGCTAATTAGAGACTAAAATCTAATTGCAACTACCTTTTAATTACATTTCAATACAAAACAATAAATTAATTTATCCAGATGAAATGCGTACCGGATTGGTCTACAAATGGCTAATTAACCCATCCAGAACTTAAAGGAGACCCACGGGCTATTTATTCCTATCTGACATATAAAGAAAATACTGTATCAACACCACCAGAAAATTATTTCAAGGACATAAACATTTATTTCAGGCCAGGATGAATATCAAAATACACCTAACTTCAGCTTCAGTCCTTTCTAAGCTACTGCTTAGCAGCAAAAGGTTCAGTATTTAGTAAGTGTCACAAGTATTTCTGAGGCCTTGTCTGAAGTACTTTTTAAACTCTTTTATTTATTGATTTGAGAGAGAGATCGATTTGTTGTGCCACTTACTGATGCATTCATTGGTTGATTCTTACATACGTCCCTGTTGGGGATCAAACCCATGACCTTAGTGTATTGGTATGATGCTCCACCCAACTGAGCTAAGTAGTTCTTATCTCCCTTCCCCTCTCAAACGAATTTTTTTTTTATTCAGTTACAATTGTCTGCATTTTCTCCCCATCCCTCCACCCCACCCCAGCCAGTCCCACCTCCCTCCTCCACCTCTACCCTCCCCCTTGATTTTGTCCTTGTGTCCTTTATAGTAGCTCCTATAGATCCCTCTCCCCACTCTCCCCTCCTCACTCCCCTCTTGCTATTGTTACAATGTTCTTAATTTCAATATCTCTGGTTATATTTTGTTTGCTCTTTTCTTTTGTTGATTATGTCCCAGTTAAAGGTGAGATCATATGGTATTTGTCCCTCACCGCCATACTACCCAAAGCGATTTATAGATTCAATGCAATCCCTATTAAAGTACCTATGACATATTTCACAGATATAGAATCAAAGAACTTTTAAAAGTCAAGCCAATTCTTACAGTGTCTCCTGACATTCCATGGTCTAAATAAAAGGGGGGAAATGCATTTTGGTGTGAAGATTTCTATTTCTTTAATCCTTTGAAGATGAAGAAAAATAAAACTTGGGACTTATTTCCGAAGAGTGTTAAGTGTCCCCTTAATCATTTGGCAATTTGCAGAGGAACTTGAAATGCTACACTTACTCAGATATCATTTAACGGGTTGGTGCTGGGAGATATAATCTCAAATGTGAACACTGATGGAATTTTAATTACCCTATAATATTCTAGTAATTTCTAAATCTGCCTGTGATAGCTTAAGAAATCCTTTATTTTTTTAATTCCTAAGAACCAAACAGTTCAGATTTATTATTTTTTCTAATAAAGTGACATTCTCAGTCTAGAAAAATATATATATAAACACAAGAAACTACAAAAAAGCAAAAAATATTCAAAAACTCCCAATATCCAAAATTGGATTGCATTAATGTATTAATGTATCTAATACCAGAGTTTGTCATCTTTCTGTATCTCTCAGTGTGTGTGCATGTGTGTGTATATATATATTTTATATGCATGTATATATTTATTACATGGTACCTAATATACTATTCTTTATTATATAGTTTTATATAATATAATGTTATATTTACTACATTTAGTATATACCATATGTTCCATAATATATATAAATATTCATACCTATAGACATATGTCTTAGGAAAAAACATCATAATTAAATTGTTTTGTTGTCTGATAATAAGAAACCAATGAGGGAATATATTTAACAACCAAAATATCCATATGGAGAAGCCCAGTTAATACATTACTGTATATTTATCCTAATAAATATTATGTAAGTGGGAAAAATCTTGTTTTTGAAAAATATTTCATGAATAGGTTACTCATGATAATGAGTAATGAGTTAGTTAAATAAGCACAATATAAAACTGTATTATAGCACAAACAAAAATCTCCACCAGATGGATTCATTTTTGAATCTGATAAAACATTTAAGAAAAAAAATAATACTTATGCTATAACACTTTTAGAAAATGCAAGAGAAATTCATTTAAAAGACCTCTATTAACTTGATACAAAAACTAGAAAAATGAATCACAAGAAAATATTATACAATATCCCATATTATCAGCAATTTCGCTTTCCAGTTTCAGTTACCTGATGCCAACTATAGTCAGATAATATTAAATGGGAAATTCCAGAAATAAACAATTCATGAGTTTTAAATTACATGTCACTCTGAGTAGCATGATGAAATCTCATGCCATCCCACTCTGCCCAGCCCAGAATGTAAATCATCTCTTTATCCAGCATATCCATGCTCTATACAACTACATGCCTATTACTCACTTAGTGGCTGTCTTGGTTATCAGATCGACTGTCAAGGTACAGCATTGCTTGTGTTCAAGTAATCAAGTAGCCCTTATTTTACTTAATAATGGCCCCAAATTGCAAGAGTAATGATGCTGGCAATTTGGGTATGCCAAAGAGAAGCCTTAATGTGCTTCCTTTAAGTGAAAAGGTGTAAGTTTTCAACTTAATAAGTCATTCTATCATCTCACATCATCACAAGAAGAGTGACTACAGTACATTAAGATACTGACAGAGACAGCTAGAGAGCGACCCAGAGTCACATAAATGTTATTACAGTATATTGATAAAATTGTTCTATTTTATTGTTAATTATAGTTGTTAATCTCCTACTATGCCTAATTTTCAAATTGAAGTTTATCGTAGAAATATATGTATAGGAAAAATTTAGTATGTATAGGATTTGGTATTATCTGCTGTTTCAGGTATCCAATTGGGCCTTGAAAGGTATGCCTCATGAATAAAGGGGGTCTAAAGTACAAAAACTATCCCTCAAGAGGCTTCCAGCCAAGATGGAGGCAGAGGTAAAGAAGCTTCACTTCCTTGTACAATGAAAAGAAGGATAACAGCCAATTTAAAAACAAACAAACAAACAAAAAACTCAGAACTGCCAGAAAATCGAACTGTGTGAAAGTCTGACAACCAAGGAGTTAAAGAAGAAATATTTATCCAGACTGGCAGGAGAGGTAGAGACAAGCAGCCAGGGTGAAGATGACATGTGGCAAGGTAGCGGCTGGCAGACCAGAAAGACCCACAATAGCATGCAGGTAAGGCAGGAGGAAGAACTGGGGAGCAAGACAGACCATGCAACCCAGTGTTCCAGCATGGGAAAATAAAACTTCAAAACTTTTGGCAGTAAAAACCTGTGGCAGTTGCAGCAGCAGAAGAAACTGCCAGTCTCACAGGAGACTCCCTTGGAGAGGCCCATGGCATCCTAGAACAACACAAACCCACCCACCTGGGAATCAGCATCAGGGTAGCACCTCCAAGGGCTCAATTCACTTGTGGGTAGCGGGGGAAGTGACTGAAAGCAGGGCGAAAACCGAGCAAGTGGCATTGTTCCCTCTCTGACCCTTTCCCCACAGACAATGTCACAACGCAGCAAAGAGGGTTGCCCCACTGCACCCCTTACCATGTAACAGGTGTGCAGAGACAAAGAAATATGGCCCAATGGAAAAACAGATCAAAACTCCAGAAAAAGAACTAAGCAATGAGGAGATAAGACAACCTATCTGATGCAGAGTTCAAAACACTGGAAATCAGGATGCTCACAGATTTGATTGAGCTCAGTCACAAAATAGAGGAAAATGTAAAGGCTATGCAAAGTGAAATAAACGAAAATATACCAGAAACCAGCAGTGAAGGCAAGGAAACCGGGACTCAAAAGCAGTGGTTTGGAGCAGAATTAAGAAAGAAACATTCAACTGGAACAGAATTAATACACAAGAATTCCAAAAAATGAGAAAAAGCTTAGGAACCTCTGGGACAACTTGAAATGCTCCAACATCCGAATCATAGGGGTGCCAGAAGAATAGGAAGAGAAAGAAATTGAAAACTTATTTGAAAAAATAATGAAGGAGAACTTCCTCAATCTGGCAAAGGAAATAGACTTCCAGGAAGTCCAGGAAGCTCACAGAGCCCCAAAGAAATTGGACCCAAGGAGGAACACACCAAGACACATCATCATTACATTACCCAAGATTAAAGATGAGAGAATCTTAAAAGCAACAAGAGAAAAGGAGACAGTTACCTACAAAGGAGTGCCCATAAGACTGTCAGCTGATTTCTCCAAAGAAACCTTGCAGGCAAGAAGGGGCTGGAAAGAAGTATTCCAAGTCATTAAAGGCAAGGACCTACATCCAAGATTACTCTATCCAGCGAAGCTATCATTTAGAATGCAAGGGCAGATAAAGTGCTTCCCAGCTAAGGTCAAGTTAAAAGAGTTCATCACCAGCAAGCCCTTATTATATGAAACATTAAAGGGATTTATCTAAGAAAAAGAAGATAAAAAATATGAACAGTAAAATGACAACAAACTCACATTTATTAACAACTGAACCTAAAACAAAAACAAAAACAAAAGCAAACTAAGCAAACAACTAGAACAGGAACAGAACCACAGAAATGGAGATCATATGGAGGGTTATCAGCAGGGGAGTGGGGTGGGAGAGAGAAGGGGGAGAGGTACAGAGAATAAGTAGCATAAATGGTAGGTAGAAAATAGACAGGGGGAGGTTAAGAATAGTATAGGAAATGTAGAAACCAAAGAACTTATATATATGACCCATGGACATGAACTAAAGGGGGGAATGCAGGTGGGAGAGGGTGCTCAGGGCAGAGCGGAATAAGGGGGGGGAAATGGGACAACTGTAATGACTGTAATCAATAAAACATTTAGCAAAATATTTAATAAAATATTACCAAACCCAATGCAGGGTATGTGCACAATAGTACATCTTGGTCATTGTAGTGTTTAACTTCCAAAATGTAAGATTGGCTTAACAATCAAAAATCAGTAACTACAATCCTATTCACTACCAGATTAATGGAGTAAAATAACATGGTCATTGGACAAAATTCAACATCATTTATAATAAGAATTACCTCCAAAGTAAAAACAGAAGGGAACTTCCTCAACATAATAGTGTACATGTAAAAAAAAACCATACATGTGTCCTTTATAGTAGTTCCTGTAATCCCCTCTTCCCATTGTCCCCACCCCACTCCCCCCTGGCTATTGTTAGATTGTTCTTAACTTCAGTGTCTCTGGTTATATTTTGTTTGCTTTTTTCTTCAAAATCAAGGGGGAGGGTGGAGGTGGGGGAGGGAGGTGGGTTCAGCTGGGGTGGAGTGGAGGGATGGGGAGAAAAGGCACACAACTGTAATTGAATAACAATAAAAATTTTAAAAAAGTAAAATAAAATAAAAAACCCATACATCTAACATTATACTTAGTATAGAAACATTGAAGAATTTTCTCCCTATGACTGGGGACAGACATAAATATCCTCTCATCATTTCTATTCAACATTGTGCTATTGTGCCTATGCATTGGCACAATGGTTAAATGATTGGAAAGGTAAAATGAATGGAAAGGGAAAAATAAAAATGGCCTTTACTTGAAGATGTTATGATTGTTAAATGTAGAAAATTTCAAGTCATCTTTAAAACAACTATGAAATCAAAATAAGTGATTTTGTAGTATCATGGTATAAAAAGTAATTATATAAAAGTCAAAATAACACTAAATCAATTAAGTTTTATAAGATAAAAAACTAAATGTCATTTACAATGACATCTAAAGTCATAAAATACTTACTGAGAGTCTAATCCCTATATAATAAAAATATTAAAATACTGATTAGAAAAATTAAAAGGTTCTTAAGTAAATGGAAATATATACTAGTTTATGTATTGAAGTCTAAATATTGTTATCAATTACCCCAAAATTGTAGAAGTGTACAAACTGATTCTAAAAGTTATTTAGAAATACAAAGGATATAATCTATACAAAATAATAATCAAAAGAGGAAGAAAGTTGTAAGACTTAAGTCTACCTGATTTGAAGACTTACTCACTATAATGCTACTGCAACAAAGACAGTGTGGTAATAGTGAATGAATAGACCAGTGGAACAAAATGGAGAGTACAAAATTAGACACACAAATAAAGTCAAATGTTTTCCAGATATGGTACCAGAAAAGTTCATTTGGGAAAAAAATTATCTCCAACAAATTTTAATAAAATGAGATATTCATGCTTTTAAAAAGAAATGTCAGTCTCTATCTCACATCATTCAAAAATTATTTCAATATCAATAATGCCTTAAATATGAGATATTTTATAACTCCTAGAAAAAATTGGAAATATCTCTGTGACCTTATAGTAAATAATTTGTTAAATATGATACAGAAAGTACAAACAATAAAAGAAAAATAATAAATTAGATTTCATCAAAATTAAAAAATCCTGATCATCAGAAAGACCATTTTCTAACCACTACGACTATAAGTGAATATGCAAGCCACAGACTGGAAGAAAATTTTACAAAAATTTATATATGTAATAAAAGACTGGTATCCACAATACATAAAGAATAGCTAAAACTCAACATTAAATAATGTTTTTAACATTAACAATCAACAATATACCTGGACAGTTAGGCCTCAAGGGTTCACTGAGGCCCCTTCGTATTTCTCCCACCCACGTACTTCACCAAGATTTAAGCACCCTCCAGTTCCAGGAGAAATTGACCCTTCTACAATATGTAGATGACCTCTTGCTGTGCTCAGTTACCAAAGAGGCATTCATAAAAGGTTCCATTTATTGGCTGCAAGAGACATCTGAAGAAAGACACAAAGTCTCTAAGGAAAAATTCCAATTATCTTTGGATAGTCTTCACTACCTAGGACATGATATAAACTGTCTCTTAAAAGATTTAAGCTAATCCAGGAATTTCATAGACCCACAACTAAGTGCCCGCTTTGTAGATTTCTAGGCTTGGCTGCTTATCGCAGACTATGGGTTTCTACTTTTCCTCTATTAACTTCCCTACTCTATAAAATTACTAAAATTGCAGTCCATGAACCACATCCTTAGGAAGATAAAACATGAGCAGGCTCTTATAAGACTTAAGCAATCACTGGAAGAACCATCCTTCTTAGGGCTACGTATCTATTCAAAAACTTTTACTTTATTTGTGCATGAAGGAAATAATCAAGCACTGGGAAATCTCATGGAAGAACATGGTAAAAACATATGACTGTTGCCTATTGTAGCATACAAGTTAATTCAATTGATTGTGCCTATCTCAGCTGTTTTAAGGCCATAACTGCAGCTGCAAAGTTAGTGGAAATCTCAGCAGACTTAACGTTGGGAAATGTTTATTTCCAAACTCCACATGCTCTCCAAAATCATCTTAACTCTGACTTGGCACATTTATGTGAGATCCTTCTTAAATGCTGTAACATCCTTAATCTTGCTACATTACTACCTCTACCTGACAAAGGCCAGCTGCATGACTTGAGGTTATAAAGTCCCATTCATTATATGATACTACATCCTGATTTACAAGACACCCTTTAAAATAATTCTGATCTAATCCTGCTTGTTGATGGGTCATACTGTAGAAACAGAATAGGGAATTTTCAAGCTCGTTATGCTATTAATAACAAATATCACTGACATACTCAAAAGAGGAACCCTTCCACAAGCTAAATCAGTCTAACAAGCAAAGCTTCACTCCCTTAAAGTAGCATGCCAGTTATCAGAAGGAAAAACTGTAATTATTTACATTGATAGCAGGTATGTCTTTGGAATCATCCATGATTCTGGGATATTATGAAAAAAAGAAAGAAAAAAGGGTTTCTTAAGTTCTCTGTGATCCCAATCAAAAATGGGGAATGGTCACGGCTGGGGCAGCTCAGTTGTTTGGGTACTGTCCTGAAAACTGAAAGGTCCAGAGTCTGATTCCAGGTCCAGACACATGCCTGTGTTGAGGGTTCAGTCCCCATTTGGGGTGCATGCAAGAAGCAACTGATTAATGTTTCTCACATTGATGTTTCTCTCCCTCTCTTTCTGCCTCCCTTCCCCCAACTCTGGAATCAATTTTAAAAATTGGCAATAAGTAAATGATCTTCTTACTGTGATTCTCTTACCTTCTGAAATTGCTGTTATCAAAATTGAAGCTGACACTAACGCCCTGGCCAGGCAGCTTAGTTGATTAGAGCATCATCCCGATATACCAAGGTTGATCCCAGCACACAAGTATCAACCAATGAACGCATTGGTGAGTGGAACAGCAAATCAATCTCAATCTCTGTCTCTGTCTCTGTCTCTCTTCCTCCCTTACCCTGCTAAAAAATATCAGTCAATCAAAAAAGTTTTTTTTAATTGAAGCTCATGCTAAAAGGACTAAATTTGAGTATGAGAGAAATGCCTTAGCTAATTTTCATGGAAAGGCAGCTACAACAGAATCTGTAAAAATTGTACCACACATGAATGAAGTCCATCCTGCTTCTGCAAAAAGTGATCCCACATTGCCAGACTTTTGCCCTCCTGATGTCCTTGTAATATGCCAAGATGTTAATTTCTCAATCAGAGAATTAAGATGGGTGAACAATGGCTGCAAATTAAACAAACACTTGGGGCTATGAGAAACCAACACAGCTCCTTGGTCCTCCCAAGCTCAGTCCATTTTTTGATTTTGCATTCCTTCACCTACCATAGTTCATTCAAGATGGCTCAAATTATGAATTGATATTGGTGGGGAGACTTCCATAAAAATGTAAACACAGTGTACTAGTAATGTCTTACTTGTCAGGTCCATAATCCTAAAAACATTTTTGTCCCCAGAGGCCTCAGACCTCAATCCTCTGCTCTTTCTGAACATCTTTAGCTGGACTTCATTCAACTGTCACTTAGTATAGGTTATCAATATGCTCTTGTTATTGTATTTCTGTTTTTTACCTGGGTTGAAGGCTTCCCCTGCTCACAGGCTAATGTCCTCATAGAGGCAATGAAACCGTTAGAAAATGTATCTCCCACTCAGGATACACCTTCCACAATCTTCAGTGATCAAAGCACTCACTTCACTGGAAAAATTTTACAAGCTTTAACAGAAACTTTGCAAACTTTTGGAACTATAACTGTCCCTATCATTTTCAATCATCAGACAAAGATGAGAGAATTAATGGGATCCTCAAACTTGAAATCACTAAAGTTGCTACTGGCTCCCTTGGCCTAAGGTATTGTCTTTAGTCTTGCTGACTGTTCACAGTACCCACTTTGGAAAACAAACTCTCCCCACACAGGATTGTTAACAGCAGACCAATGTGTATTGGTATATAACCTTCTGTTGACCCCTTGCTTTCTCATGCTAGTATGGCCAGCTATTATAAGTCTTTAATGTCTTATGCTCAAGCCTATCGTTAACAAGATAAAGAAGCTTTCCCAAATCACAATTCAAAGGATTCTGTTGGTCACAATCTAGAGCCTAGTGATAGTATTCTGGAAGTGTCATCAGAGGAAGACAGCCCTTGTGCCCCATTGGAAAAGACCTTATCAAGTACTCCTGACCACTGACACTGCTACAAAACTAGAAGGCACTAAGCCTTGAATACACAGCTCAGTTAAAGAAGGCTTCACCTGAGGCCTGGTCCCATACATATGTTGGAGATCTACAAATCAAATTGACCAGGAAGAGAAGTAGCTGACTTTGATGTATACTGCTTCCAGCTCAGATGCTGGATCAAGACTTCATACTTTATTTCACTTAGCATGAGTCTCCAGTTCCATCCATGCTGTAGGCACAGAATCATAGAATAGACTGACAGAGGTAAGAAGGGAGGAGGGGTGCTGTTTGAAATGAGGTGAAGGGATTAGTCAAGGAACATATACGAAAGACCCATGGACATGGACAATGGGGTGGAGATTGACTGTGGGAGCTGGGGAGTGGTCTGGATGGAGGGGGGCAAAGGAGGAAATAAATGGAACAACTGTAAAACATGAAAATAAAAAAATATATATGACCAAAAAGTTTTAAAAAGACTTCATACTTTTTTTTTATTTCAAAGAAAACAATTTAATTTCTAATACATTTACAATCGCTTTTCTTTTTCTTTTTTTTTAAATTTTTATTGTTATTCAATTACAGTTGTATGCCTCTTCTCCCCATCCCTCCACCCCACCCCAGCTGAACCCACCTCCCTCCCCCACCTCCACCCTCCCCCTTGGTTTTGTCCATGTGTCCTTTATAGTAGTTCCTGTAATCTCCTCTTCCCACTGTCCCCCTCCCCCCCCCCGCTATTGTTAGATTGTTCTTAACTTCAATGTCTCTGGTTATATTTTGTTTGCTTTTTTTTCTATTGATTATGTTCCAGTTAAAGGTGAGATCATATGGTATTTGTCCCTCACCATCTGGCTTATTTCACTTAGCATAATGCTCTCCAGTTCCATCCATGCTGTTGCAAAGGGTATAAGCTCCTTCTTTCTCTCTGCTGCGTAGAATTCCATTGTGTAAATATAGCCAGGGTGGAGTGGGGTGGGGACAGTCCCAATAAATAGATCTGTATAATCCCTGTATAACACAGAAACTTCATTTTACATATTTATTCTTTTTTTAAGAAAAGCGAAATTGGAGTTAAACAATAGCATATTTATAGCCATATGACTTCTACTGACGACATGATTCACCAACATGATGTAATAAAAACCAACACAGAAAAATATTACATAGCACCAACTTAGTCGATGATTCCAACACTTCCAAAGAAGTCATAATTTTTTTTTAAAGTTTAATTTATCTATAGGCTGTCTACATTTTCTAAATGCTCATTACTTGAGTTAGTAGCTTGTGAAAATTATTAGTTTTCTTTTTGAAATAATTCCTTTTACTTAAATTGCTTTATATGCATGAAGTATACAGAGTTGATCAAACTAAGACTCTTTTCCCCTAGTGTTCTCTATTCTCTATTGAATAAAATCCCTAAAATGAATGCCCAATTCCAGAGTCACTTACCCCTCTTTACCTTCTCTCTCTACCTTTGCTTATAAATATATCTTTTAAAAATGTCTTCATAAATTCTTTTTGCATCCATTTAAAAATACTTTTAAAAATACTTTTTAAAAAATGGATGGTTAGAGGTAGAAGGCAGAGTGATCATAACCAACAGAAAAAGGAAAAGGAAAACATTTTTCTTTTGGAAATTTGAACTAACTCTTCTAACTCTTAACTTGTCTAACTCTGGTACAGACAAGTTAATTTTTACAAAAAAGAATTACATGAAAACACCAAAAAAACCCCTTTTTTTTGACAAAGAATTTAATTAATTCCTGTTATAAGACAAGACTTGATAAATAAGTTATTACTCTTGAATGTTTTCTCATACTTCGATGGGCTAAAATGTTTATATATGTCAATATTTATATGTCAATAACAAAAAATAGAATTGAGAATATCTTCCATTTATCATAATTTCCTCTAAACTGATCACAGAATTAGGTCATAAAATACTCTTCAGCACTTTGTACATAGAATGTTTTCTTTTAAAAACTTTTTACTGTTATTCTACTGCAGCTGTCCTAATCTCCCCACTTTGCCCTTTTCTTATTTAAAAAAATTATGAACTAAAAAAATGTCCTTGGTTAAGGTGGTGGCAAGATAGGTGGGAGTGGAGTCCACTTCCCCCTGCACAAGTGTGAAACACCTTGCCGATCTTCTGAGGAACAGAGTAAACAGCTAACAGTATCCCAGCATATATGAAGATTGGAGACCAAAAATTGTAGAGGACATTGAAAAACTAGACAGTAAGGAGAATGCTTCAGGACAATAAGGTCCCTGGGACCAGCGTGGGGACCAGGGTGGCTGCAGTCCCCAGGCCCAGCACCCGCCAGGTCTACCGCAGGTTTCTTGGGAGACAGCCAGGTCAACAGCTCCCTCCCATGCCAAACAAGGTTTGAGCAGCACCAGGTGGAATCTGGATTCTTGAAGTCACAGGGGAAGAATAAAGACGAAGTGGCAAACACACAGGGGCGATGTGCACCCACTGAGACTGGACGCCAGCTGAGAAGACTTGGGCCATGAGGGACCCTGAACTGGATAGTCCCCAGTCTGGTTGGAGATATGGGCTGTGTGAGAGGCCAGGTGGTTGTTTGGAGCAGCAGGCTTGAATAGGAGGAATTTTTCAAAAGGGAAAGAGAAAAAAGTGGCATTCAGCGGCCATTTGGGGAATTCTCGTGCAGCAGCAGCCCTAGCCTCTTGTGCCCCTACCCTAGCACAACCTCAGTGGCTGGGCTCCCACCATGGCAGCAAAGGCCACAAGCTCACACCCGAAGACCCGGGGACAATGTGCACCATCAGCCCCCTTGAGGGAATGCCGAGCCCTCACGCCTGCAGCCCCAGGGTGGCCCACATGTGACCCTGCCACCCAGCAACTGCATGTCAGGCCTCAGCAGCAGAGGCAGACTGCTCACACCCACAGCCCCTGGAAGGAGCAAGCCTGACCCCGCTGCCCAGAGGTACCTCGCACTCGGTCCCTATACCCCTGTGGGTAGCAGCAGAGGAGATGTGTGCCTCCATCCACAGCAGCAGCCACGGCAGTGACACCACCCTACAGTGCAAATTGGCTCTCTAAGAGGAAGGTGGATTCACTGGGCAGAGAAAAGCTGCTGGGCCCAGGGAGTCAGCAATTTCCAGAAAGACTTAACTCATGTGGGTGCTGAACTACCCTGAAGGGACTCTGAGACTCTCTAGCATCTAGGACAGCAAAGAGTGAGAAGGTGGTGTGTGAGTTGCCCCTAATTGGTGCATCTCAAGGACAGAGACACTGATGGACTAAAGGCTTAGGCTGTGCATAGAAGGACACTGGGGGACTGGCAGCGAACTGAGGAACTGGGCTGGAGGATGGGCAACTGCTAAGAGTGCCCCTCAGGAAGGAAGAAAAGCGAATCCAATTCCCCCTCAGCCTGCTTGGCCAGTTTGAAGCCAGCAGGAGGCGCTTTTTCTTTAATTTTTTTTTTTCAAATTCAATCTTCCTTTCTTTCCTTCTTTCTTCCTTATTTTTTTTTTTTAATTCCCACAAGTGAGACAATAAAACGTAGACCTGTGAAGAGACAACAGTAAGACCCAAAGAGGGGTCAGCCCAACAACTGAGACAGTGAGATAAATTTCACTTTGCTAATCCAGAGAACTTGCAAGTTATTTTATATTTGTATTATAATTTTTTATTATTCTTATATCATTTATTTTACTACTATTTTTGTATTCCTCCTCTTTCTGTTTACTCTTTTACACTTGGTTTATTAAATTGCATTGTTTGATTAGTTTCCCTTGTTCTCTTTCATAGTGTATTTCCAATTTTCTGTTCTTCACTTCACTTGTGTTATAATAGCACAGTACTCTAGGTCCTGTACTTCCTATTAGTGTTGTTCAGATTACATAGATTCTGTCATATGATTGTTATTCCATTACCATTGTAAGTAAATTCTGTTCCACACAATTATAAATACTACACAGCACCCATCCTGTGTAGTAGCTCACTGCACTGTTTCCTGAACATTATTACTGGTGTGGTTAACTCTATTGTCTCACACACTACACCTATTTTCTGTCCTTTACTCTCACTTTACCTCAAAATCTGAACCCCGACAAGGTCACTGCCTTCTAGATACAACTCACAATCCTTCCCCACCTAACAGGAGTCTTATCTACTTTCCACCCTTTCTAAAAAGTGGCTACTTGGTTGAAAAATTACGGTTAACACTATATATATCGAAAGGATCCCCTACCTTTTCTCTGTGGGTTGGTGCTTTAAATATCATAGAATATACCCTCGTTGTCTTAAACATTTTTGCATTCCCCCTCCAACTGGCCACAAAGAAGAGAAGGTGTGAGCTGTGAACACCAGGATACCTGCTGGAAGAGGAAACCCACCAACAAAGGAAACACCAACAGATAACAACAGAAGAAGGAGAAGGAGGGAATAGAAGCCACACTAACTCAACACAGGACTGATCTGGAAATACAACTAAATGGTGGAGATATTACTAAGAACAAACAACTGAATAAGAGCAAGAGAAAGGCTCAAGACCTTGTACACATGGAAGAAGCAGCACCAACACAACCTGCCCACAACTGCACAACATGAAACAAGAGGTGGGGGACAAACTGACCCTGAGACAACCAGCTGGTGGAAAAACCCACCAAAGAAAGACCCAACAACAACCCCAAACCAAAGATATACACAGAGCCAACAGAAACCACAGCCCAAGATCAGTAAGATCGGGAGATCAAGGAGACTATACCACTAAATCTCAAGGGTATTCTACCACAATAGTTTACACCATAAACCCAGGGGGTCAGAAAAGATCAAAATAAGAGGCAAACGCTAACAGGAAGAGTCTCACAAACAAAGGGAAGACAAAGAAACAATTCCCAAATGAAAGGAAAGGAGGAAGCCCCAGAAAGAATGCTAAATGAAATAGAGGAAAGTCAATTACCAGATATTGAGTTCAAAGTAACGGTTATCAGGAAGCTCAATGAGCTCAGAGAGAATTACCAAAAATTACATGGAAAATACAATGAACTCATTGCAAACTATATCAACATGGAAAAGGAAATAGAAACTATCAACAAGGGCCAAGAGGAAATAAAGAATACAATTTCTGAATTGAAGAAAACAGTAGAAGGAATGAAAAGCAGACTTGATGAAGCAGAGGATCGGATCAGCGAGCTGGAGGACAGAGTAGAAAAAAACACCCAGAAAGAGCAAGAAAAGGAAAAGAGGCTCAGAAAGAATGAAGAGGTCATAAGGGAAATGCAGGACAACATGAAACGTAACAATATCTGTATAATAGGAATACCAGAAGGAGAAGAAGAAGAGCAAGGGATAGAAAACCTGTTTGAAAAACAAATGATGGAAAATTTCCCTAATCAGATGAGAGAAAAAGTCACACAAATCCAGGAAACACAGAGTCCCAAACAAGAGGAACCCAAAGAGGCCCACTGCAAGACACATCATAATTAAAATGGCAAAATTACAACACAAAGAGAGGATCTTAAAGGCAACAAGGGAGAAACAGGAAGTAACATACCAGGGAGCCCCAGTAAGGTTAGCAACTGACTTCCCAATGGAAACGCTCCAAGCCAGAAGAGAATGGCAAAAAATATTCCAAGTAATGAGAACCAGAGGCCTGCTACCAAGACTACTTTAAACAGCAAGGCTCTCAATCAAGATAGAAGGCCAAATAAGGAGTTTCCCAGACAAAAGAAGTCTAAAAGAATATACCTCCACCAAACCAGCTCTGCAAGAGATGCTAAAGAGGCTGATGTAAGGAAAGGAAGGAAAAGAGAGAAAGAAGGAAGAACACAGGTACAAAGAATCAGTAAAGAACAAATACCTATCAATAATAACCTTAAATGTAAATGGATTAAATGCTCCAGTCAAAAGATATAGAATAGCTGAATGGATAAGAAAGGATGATTCACACATATGCTGCCTACAAGAGACTCACCTAAGGACAGAAGACCTACACAGACTGAAAGTGAAGGGCTGGAAACAAATATTCCAAGCAAATGGATAGGAAAAAAAAGCAGGGGTAACAATACTCATATCAGACAAAATACACTTCAAAAGAAGGGCCATAAAGAGAACCAGATGGTCACTTCATAATACTCAAAGGAAGGATCCACCAAGAAGACATAAATATTGTAAATATATAGGCTCCCAACATAGGAGCACCCAAATACATAAAGAAAATCATGGAGGACTTCAAGAAAGATATTGACAACAACACAATTATAGTAAGGGATTTTAATACCCCACTGTCAAAGATGGACAGATCGTCTAAAGAAAATATCAACAAAGATTTTATGGCGTTGAAGAAGGCCTTGGATGAAATGGACTTAACTGATATATATAGAGCCTTTCATCCCAAAGAAGCAAAATGCACATTCTTTTCAAATATACATGGAACATTTTCAAAGACAGACCACATGACAGGACACAAAACAAGCCTCAACAAATTCAAGAAAATTGAAATGATATCAAGCATTTTCTCTGACCATAAGGGAATGAAACTAGAAACCAACCCCAAAGGAAAAAACCCCAAAACACTCAAAAACATGGAGATTGAATAGCATGCTATTAAACAATGAATGGCCGAAAAATGAGATCAGAGAAGAAATCAAAAAGTTTCTGGAAACAAATGGAAATGAACTCACAACAATCCAACACCTATGGGATACAGCAAAGGCAGTATTGAGAGGGATGTTTATAGCGATACAGGCCTACCTAAAAAGAATAGAAACAGCTCAAATAAACAAACTAACCATACATCTACAAGAAATTGAGGAACCACAAAAAAGACAGCCCAGAGCAAGTAGAAGGAAGGAAATAACCAAGATCAGAACAAAATAAAATGACATAGAGACTAAAAGCACAATTGTAAGGATCAACGAATCCGGGATCTGGTTCTTTGAAAAGATAAACAAATTCGACAATCCCTTAAACAGGCTCATCAAGAAAAGAAGAGAGAGGACCCAAGTAAACACAATCAGAAATGAAAGAGGAGAGATTACAACAGATACCACCGAGATACAAAGGATTGTAAGAAATTACTATGAAGAACTGTATGCCAGAAAATTTGAAAACCTAGATGAAATGGACAAATTTCTAGAAAAATATAACCTTCCAAAAATTATGAAGAAGAAGCACAAAGCCTGAACAGATCAGTAACACCTGAAGAAATTGAAACAGTAATCAAAAAGCTTCTGACACATAAAAGCCCTGCACCAGATGGTTTCACAGGAGAATTCTACAGAGCATTTAAGGGGGAGCTAACCCCCATCCTCCATAGATTATTTCAAAAAACTCAAGAAGATGGAAGACTCCCAAACTCGTTTCAGAAGCCAACATCATCCTAATCCCCAAACCAGATAAAGACATAACAAAGAAAGAAAACTTCAGGCCAATACCGCTGATGAACATATATACTAAAATCCTCAACAAAATATTGGCAAACCGCATCCAGCAATACATGAAAAAGATCATACACTATGATCAAGTGGGATTCATCCCAGGGATGCAAGGATGGTACAATATTCGCAAATCAATAAACATAATACACCACATAAACAAAAGCAAAGACAAAAACTACTTGATCATATCAATAGATGCGGAAAAAGCATTTGGTAAGGTACAGCACCCATTTATGATAAAAACACTCAACAAAGTGGGAATAGAGGGAGGATTCCTCTACATAATAAAGGCCATATATGAGAGACCTACAGTCAACATCATACTCAATGGACAAAAAGTTAGAGCTTTCCCACTAAGATCAAGAACAAGACAAGGATGCCCTCTCTCACCACTCCTATTCAACATAGTATTGGAAGTCCTAGCCACAGCAATCAGACAAGAAAAAGAAATAAAAGGCATCCAAATTGGAAAGGAGGAAATGAAACTGTCACTGTTTGCAGATGACATGATAGTGTACATGGAAAATCCTATAGACTCCACCAAAAAATTACTTGACCTAATAAATGAATTTGGCAAAACAGCTGGACACAAAATCAATACTCAGAAATCAAAGTCATTCCTGTATACCAACAGTGAATATGCTGAAAGAGAAATCAGGAAAAAATTTCCATTTGATATAGCAACAAGAAAAATAAAGTACCTAGGAATAAACCTAACCAAGGAGGTAAAAGACCTGTACTCAGAAAACTACACAACAGTGAAGAAAGAAATTGAGGAAGACACAAACAAATGGAAGCATGTACCATGCTCATGGATTGGACGAATTAACATCATCAAAATGGCCATACTACCCAAAGGAATTTATACATTCAATGCAATCCCTATTAAAGTACCTATGACATATTTCACAGATATAGAACAAAGTGTTCAGAAATTTATATGGAATCATAAATAACCCCGAACAGCTGCAGCAATTTTGAGAAAGAAGAACAAAGCAGGAGGGATCACAATACCTGATATCAAAATGTACTACAAGGCCACTGTCATGAAAACAGCCTGGTACTGGCATAAAAACAGACACATAGACCAATGGAACAAAACAGAGAGCCCAGAAATAAACCCAAGTCTTTATGGTCAATTAATATTTGACAAAGGAGGTAGGAACATAAAATGGAGCAAAAATAGCCTCTTCAACAAATGGTGTTGGGAGATCTGGACAGCTACATGCAAAAAAAAGAAACTTGATCACCCACTTACACCATACACAAAAATAAATTCAAGATGGATAAAAGACTTAAATGTAAGTTGTAACACCATAAAAGTCCTAGAGGAAAATATTGACAGGAAGATCTCAGACATTCCACGCAGCAACATCCTCAAGGACATGTCCCCTAAAGCAAGGGACATAAAGGAAAGAATAAACAAATGGGACCTCATCATAATAAAAGCTTCTGCAGGGCTAAAGAAAACAGCATTAAAATAGAAAGAGAACCAACAGTATGGGAAAACATATTTGCTAATGATACCTCACACAAGGGCCTGATCTCCAAAATATAAAACGAACTCACATGACTCCACTCCAGGAAGACAAACAACCCAATTAAAAAATGGGCAAAGGACTTGAACAGACACTTCTCCAAGGAAGACATACAGAGGGCCCAGAGACATATGAAAAGTTGCTCAGCATCACTAGCCATCAGAGAGATGCAAATTAAAACCACAATGAGGTACCATCTCACACCAGTCAGAGTGGCCAACATAAACAAATCCACAAACAAATGTTGGAGAGGATGCGGATAAAAGGGAACCCTAGCGTTCTGTTGGTGGGAATGCAGTCTGGTGCGGCCACTGTGGAAAACAATATGGAATTTCCTCAGAAAACTAAAAATGGAACTGCCCTTTGACCCAGCAATTCCTTTGCTGGGATTATACCCTAAGAACCCTGAAATAACCATCGAAAAGAACCTATGCACCCCAATGTTCATAGCAGCACAATTTACAATAGCCAAGTACTGGAAGCAACCTAAATGCCCATCAGCAAATGAGTGGATCAAAAAATTATGGTACATTTACACAATGGAATTCTACGCAGCAGAGAGAAAGAAGGAGCTTATGCCCTTTGCAATGGCATGGATCAAACTGGAGAGCATCATGCTAAGTGAAATAAGCCAGGTGGTGAGGGACAAATACCATATGATCTCACCTTTAACTGGAACATAATCAAAAAAAGAAAAAAACAAACAAAATATAACCAGAGACACTGAAATTAAGAACAATGTAACAGTAGCCAGAGGGGAGTGGGGAGGCGATAGTGGGCAGAAGGGTCTATTGGAGCTACAGTAAAGGACACAAGGACAAAATCAAGGAGGAGGGTCGGGGTGGGGGAGGGAGGTGGGACTATCTGGGGTCGGGTGGAGGGATGGGGCAAAATGCAGACAACTGTAACTGAATAAAAAGAAATAAATTAATTAAAAAAAATAAAAACAGGAATATGAAGCTAAAAAATAAATAAATTTTAAAAATTTAATAAAAATTTAAAAAAATAAATCATAGACATGTAAAATAAGATTCAATATTATTAATTTTAATCAATCTATAGACTAAGTGCAATTCCAATCAAGATCCCAGAAGTATTTTCAAAGAATTTCCAAAATTTATATGGAAGCAATTAAGTTAAATTAGTTAAAACAAACTTGCACTGCCTGATTTCAAACCTTATTATAAAGCCACAGTGATCAAGACAGTTTGGTATTGGCATACGGATAGAGAAGTAAATCAACAAAACAGAGTAGAGGACCCAGAAATAGATTTATACTTATATGGTCAGTTGACTTACTACAGAAGTGAAAAGACAACTCAATAGGGAAAGGATTGTTTTTCCAAAAAACACTGAAAGAAAAACTGGATATTCACATTTAAATAAACAATTGAGTGAGCAATTTGAAGAAGAGGTAAGAACAACCCCTCGACCGAACAAAGTCCACACTCTGCTGCATCCTACATCCAGCCCCGTATGCCCTGCCACCTTCATCATCATGACCAAGAGAAGGGTTGAAGGCGATGCCAGAGGTGAAAAACAAACCACAGAGAAGACCTGCCAGATTATTGGCTAAACTTGCTCCTCCAAAGCCAGAGCCCAAGCCTGAAAAGGACCCTGCAAAGGAGGGAGAGAAGGTACCCAAAGGGAGAAGGGGAAAGCTGACGCTGGCAAGAATGGGAATAACCCTGCAGAAAAAGGAGATGCCAAATAGACCAGGCACAGAAAGTTGAAGGTGCTGGAGATGCCAACTGAAATGTGTGCGGCTTTGATAACTGTGTATTTCTGATGACTGTAGAGTTTGAAATATTATTTTGTATCAAGTTTTATGAAAATGCAGAATTTTGTTTTACTTTATTTGAGCAATGTTGTTAGCACACAGAACATTTCATTGTTGTTTTTTGGGGGGAAGGACATATGTTACTAATAGAGTGTTTCCAAAGCTGTACTGATATGGGAAAAAAACACTTCCCTTCTCGTTTTGAGAGACTGCCTCTTAGTCCCGTGAGGAGAGATCCCTTGATGTTGACACATTAGCCACCTTGGTACCTTGTGGTGTGGGTAAACTAAAATTTGTTTTTATGCCCTTTTCTCCCTCTCCACTTTAAGCATAGACTTGACCCCCTTAAGCCCAGCAACCTGTTGCTACCTGATCCCCTCAAAAATTGGTTACCAGTATGTTGGGCATTCTGGACTTGCTAGTGGTGTCACCATTGAGATGGCATCCCTCAAAAAAGCAGCAGTTCCTTTTTTTAGATTGTGGATCTACAGATTGTTAATTCTGCCATTTCCATTTCATTTCCTGAAAGTCAGGGTTGACTTATGAAAAGTTGTTAAACATGCTTAATGTGAAATGTCAGCCATCACTCTAAATGGCAAAGCTGCAAATGACCTAGCTCATTGTTAAAGGAGTGCTCTAACACAGAGACAAATGCACAAAGAAAGAGAGAGATCTTTTTCTTCCTCTTTTATACTTTTGTTCACCTTTTCTCTCTCTTTTTTAAATTGGTACCTGACATTCCAAGAAATATCTATTAAAACACTGCCTGAACACAAGCAAAAGGAACACATATTTCAACACCACACATAACAAGGGATATGGTTTCTGCAAAAATAAGTTGTAAAAGTCACTACACAAATGGATAAATGCAGCCTTTAACCATCAACAATAACAAACTCTGGAAAAGGTCAAGAACTGATTTCCAGAGTTACCATATTAAATAGTCAAATTCTGTTTTCAACCAAAAATTAAAAGCATATAAACAGACAGGAAAGTATAGCCCATTTAAGAAAAAAATGATAATCATCACTGAATAATTTTAGATATAGGCTTTATTAGACAAAGACTTTAAAACAACTGTCTTAAGTATGCTCAAAGGGCTAAAGAAAATCATTGACCACAAACTAAAGGCAACCAGAAAAACACTGTGTGAACAAAAGAAAAATATCAACAAAGACATAGGAAGTATAAAAATGAACAAATGCAAATTCTAAAGCTAAAAAGCAAATCTGAAATGAAAACTTCACTAGGTGAGTTCAACATCATATATCAGCAGGCAGAAAAATCAGTGAACTTTAAGGAAGGGCACTGAAATGATTAAGTTTGTGTGGCAGAAAGAAAAAGAATGAAGAAAAATTAGTATATTTTAAGGGACCTGTAGGACACATCATGCAAACCAGCACACACATTTCAGAAGTACTACAGGAAGAAAGAAAGAGTCAGAATTTGAAGAAATAGTAGCATGAAACGACCCAAGTTGGATTATATATGAATCTACACATTCAAGTTCAATGAACTCCAGGTAGAATAACTTCAAAGAGATTCACTAAAAATTTAAATCAAACTGTCAACAGTCAAAGAAAGACAAAGAGACAATCTGCACTAGAAGAAAGTGATAGGGGACTCGAGAATGGAAAATTTTAGTTTAAGGTAAAAAGCTATAAGCCTAGCAAGTAATGTATATGTTAAAGCTTTTGTTTCAGAAACTACAGATAAGGCCTGTCCTGGCTCCTGGGAAAACAGCTCACCTCCCGGGGCCCTGCTAAAGACTACTGCCTGGGGACAACTGGAGGCATCAGGGCCTACGTGTTCCAGGGAGAGACAGAACCCCACCGCTAGGAACAGCTAACTGCCTGGGACAGGAATGCTGCAGCTTCTTTCACCTAATCCTCCCTGAATCTCAAACCCCTCACTGCACCTTGTTCATTCCCTGGTATAAAAAAATTGGCCTGGAAAGAGACAAGATGGTCTGTTAGGGTATGAATCCACCATCTTCTCAGATCACCGGCCATCTGAATGAAGTACCCACAAAGATTCAATTGCTGTCACTGCTTATTGGGTATGGTAGTGACAGGCAGCTTGAATGCCAGTGCCTTTTCTGGTTTCAAAAGCAACTCATCACAAAGAAGGAATTTTAAGTAAATTAACAACTGATGTCTCATCAAAAAACCATGGAGGTCAGAAGGCAATGGGTTTACAAAGTCAAGGTACTGAAAAAAAAAAAAACCTAAAAATTAAGAATTTTAGTTACCTAGCAGAAACCATCCTTCAAAAATAAAGGTAAAATTAAGACATGTTTAGATGGGGGTATCAGCTTTTTGAAGATGGTAACCAAGTATGTAGAAGCTGAGTCCATTTGCTCTAACCCCCAACTCAGATTCTTGGGTGATCTTCTGACAAAAGACCTGATCAATCAACGGAATGTTAGTTGACATGAAATTTTGAGCGAAGGAGTATAGAAAACGCTTCACAATGGGCAGTAAGGAGATTTTATAAGTTGAAGGGGAAATACCCCCTGTATGGTGCCTGTAGGTTCAGAGAGATTGATCATAAATCACAGCTCCCTCTCCTGAGGGTTCCCCTCTCCTGTCAAAGCAGGGGGCCCAAGAGAGGAGCCTACAGACGAAGGCCAGCAGTGATTTGGGAGGTTGTGTGAGGTCACACACAGCAAGGAGCTCATCATTCATAGCTGTAGCACCAAACGCCAACCAGGAGAGTGCCAGAGGGACTCTATCTGAACCTGGGTTGGGCAGAGGCAGGCTGAGAAACCAGCTGTGACCTTGAGAGACTTCTGGCTTTGTGGAAAGGTGGTATGGGTGAAAAGCCAGACAGTGACTTGGTGCTGCAGTAGGTATGCCTCAGAAAGACTTTTTAATAGGGGAGCTGAAACATTCTTGGCAAGGGCCCTGTGTGCAGCTGCCCTGCCAACAAAGGGACAAGACTGAGACCACGGTTTGTTCCTACTGAATACAGCTGGGTAGGGAGATCAGAAAATCACACAGCAAAGGGATTTCTGGCCCCAGTCCAGCTTGGCTAGCCAGGGGATACGCAAAACAGTTTGGGACTGTGTCTACTACAAGGACAGTGGGCTGGGAATTAGATGAGCAAGAGTTGAATACCTGAGATTATTTACAGCCAGGCAGAACCCCTTTCCCTGGCAGAAATGAAACCTCTGGGAAAGGAAGGAACCCAGCCTCTACCTCCTGTAGGACTGGCAGAACAGGCAGGACAGGTTCAAGAACTCCCTGCAGAGTGCATATCTACAGGAGAAAGGCAGGGAGAGAATCTCTGAAAGGACTGCTTTGAACTTCTCTCAGGAAGACAAAATACATGGGTTCCTAGGGCCCTATTCCATGAGGTCAGCAAGGCAAGGGGTAATCAGGCCTTCCCCACCCCACCTTCAGCTCTCACATAGCTGCCAAGAGCACCAAGAAGGAAAGAGCTGACCCTACTATACAGATTGGCCCCTCCCTTGAAACAGACAGCTAGTTCACCAGAAAATATACATTACTAGATATAAGCTGGGACAGACCAACATGGGTGGCATAGGGGAACACAATCAGTTTTCCCAGAAGACTGAACAATGCCTCCCAAGGGAGACCCATGGGTCCTATCCTCCCAAAGGCAATACAAGCCCCCTCTAGAGGCAGGTGAAAGGGGTAAAAGTGGTGGTGCTAGAAGTTGCATGATGAACTTACAGACCTTGAGCTGACAAAAAGCCAGAGAGGCACATTCAGAAGGACAAGAAAGAAGGCAAACACCAAACTCCACTGAGACAAATTCCACCTTGTTCTTCAGAATTTGTGTTCTTTTTTTCCCTCGCATAGTTCTTTGACATTTCTGTTTTCTTCGAGTGTATTCCAACTAATTCACTATATTTTGTCTTTTATTTTTCATTCTTTCAGATTCTTAAATGTTTTAATTTCAAATCTCACACAATACCTTTCTCTTGCCTTACTCTATTTTGTCTTCTTCCTGCCCTTTCTTATTTTCATTGTAAATTTTATTTTCTCCCACACTACGCCTTGTTCCTATATCTTACTCTTGCTATTTGTCCTTCCTCTATCCTCTCAAAATCATTCTTCCTGTCTTTAATCAGCTCATAGTCTTTTTCCCTTTCTTATAATATTCTTATTTTCTTTCCACTTTTATTAATTTTGGCATCTTTGGTGTGGATATAACAGTTACTACTGTTTTTCTTCAATTGTATTCCTATTTGTTCACTACTTTTTTCATCTCAAATCTCATTAGTTACTCTCCCCCTGTCTTACTCCATTTTGCCTTCCTCTGCCCCTTGCTTATTTGAGTTAGGAATTTTCTTTCCCTTTTCTTAGCCTGGATTCTATTCCTTACTCTTATTATATTTCCTTCCCCTATCCTCTCAAAATCATTTTTCTTTACTGTAGACATCTCATATTCTCTCTTCTCTTTCTTATAATATTCTTATTCTCTTTCCACCTTTATTAATGTTTGCTCATCTGTTGTTGTTATTGATCCTTTTGTGGTTCTTCTTCAATTTTGTTCCCACAGGTTCACTATTTTCTGAAAATTTCAAACCTCATATTATATTCTTCCTTGTTCTTTCTCCATTTTGTAATCACACTTCCCTTTTTACTTACATTTTAAAATTTATTTACTCCCTTTCTCTGCTTTGTTTCTCTTCCCCACTATTATTTCTCCTCCTTCTTCACAGTCAAAATCATTATTCTCTCCTTTAGTCATCTCATATTATTTTTTCCTATCTTATAATCTTCTTAATCTCTTTCCACCTGTACTAATTATTGCTCATTTGTTGCTCATATTGCTGATGTGGTTAGGGGGTATTTTTGGTGGTATGTATTTGCTTTTCTAGGTATTACTGTTTTCTTAACCAGCACCTGTACAACAGCAAACAAGACTGGAAATGGTTGTGACTCCAAGTCAGCCAGTTGGAAGGGAGAACCCACCAATGAATGAACCACCAATAATCAAAGTCCAACTAGAAGAGAGTCCACATAACTGAATAAAGAGCATTTTAAGAGCATCCAGATCAAGAGATCGAAGAGACTGCACCGTTGAGTCCCACAGACCTCCTACCACAGAAGTCCACCCCACAGAGATAGGCAGGCAAAGCAGAGCACCCTGAGAAGCAGAAACAAAGAAAAAGTATCTCCCAACATGGGGAGACAAAGTAAGAACCCCCAATTGAAAGGAAAGGAGAAATCCTCAGAAAAAGAGATAAATAAAATTGAGCAATCTATCAGACATACAATTCAAAACAATGGTTGTAAGGATGCTCAAGGAACTCAGTGCAAATTAGAGCAGGACGAAAAAGGACACATAAACTATGAATAAGAATCAGGAAGAATAAGAAAAGAAGACTACAATATCTGAAATGAAGAACACACTAGAAGGAATCAAAGGCAGGCTAGATGAAGCCAAGAACCAAATCAGCGAGCTGGAACACAAGGCAGAAAGAAATACCAGTTAGAGCAACAAAATGGAAAAAAAAAAAACCCCACAAAACTAATGAGGATAGTTTAAGGGCGCTTCAGGACAATATGAAACATAACAATATTCACATCATAGGAATATCACAAGGAGAAGAAAAGGAGTGAGGAATAGAAAAACTGTTTGAAAAAAATAATGACAAAAAACTTCCCCAACTTGATGAGGGAAAATGTCACCCAAGCTCAGGAAGCACAGAGGGTCCCATTCAAGATGAACTCAAAGAAGACCACTCCAAGACATATCATAATTTAAATGGCAAAATTTAAAGATAAAATCTTAAAGGCAACAACAGAGAAACAGGTAGTAGCAAACCAGGCAGCTCTGATAAAACTATCAGCTGATTTCTTAACAGAAACATTACAAGCAAGAAGGGATTGGCACAAAATAATCCAAGTATTGGAAAGCAAGGACCTACAACCATGACTACTCTATCCAGCAAGGATCTGATTTAATGATACCTTGGACAAAGGTTTAATCTCCAAATATATAAAGAACTCAAAAGACTCAATACCAGGAAGACAAACAATCCAATTAAAAAATGGAAAAAGGACCTGAACAGACACTTTTCCAATGAGGACATACAGAGGTCCCAGAGACATATGAAAGGATGCTCAGCATCACTAGCCATCAGACAGATGCAAATTAAAACCACAATGAGATACCACTTCACAACGGTCAGAATGGTCATCATAAAGAAACAAGTGCTGGCGAGACTGTGGAGAAAAGGGAACCCTGGTGCACTGTTGGTGGGATTGTAGACTGGTGCAACCACTATGGAAAACACTATGGAATTTCCTCAAAAAACTAAAAATGTAACTGCTTTTTGACCCAGCAACTTTTCTGCTGGGAATTTTCCCTAAGAATCCCGAATCACCAATTCAAAACATCCTATGCACCCCAATGTTCATAGCAGCACAATTTACAATAGTCAAGTGGTATAAACAGCCTAAGTGCCCATAAGTAAATGAGTGGATCAAAAAACTACAGTACATTTACACAATGGAATTCTACACAGCAGAAAGAAAGAAGAGGAACCAAGGTGGAGGCGTAGGTAGACACACTGCGCCTCCTCGTACAACCAGAACTGACAGAAAATCAAACGGCAAGGAAGTCTGACACAAAGGAGATAAAAAAAAAAAAAAAAAAAAAAAACATTCATCCAGACCAGTAGGAGGGGCAGAGACGGGCACCAGGGCGGAGAGGACTCACGTTGCTGTGGCGGGACCTAGACTGGCGGAGTGTGGGACGAACAGGGCAGGCAGTCTGACCACTGGCAGACCCGGCGGCCCAACATTTGCACACAGATAAACCAGGACTAACGGCGGGGAGCAAAGCAGACTGCGCAACCCAGGGCTCCAGAGCAGGGAAATGAAGCCTCAGGCCTCTGATTGAGGACGCCCGTGGGGGTTGGGGCGGCAGCAGGAGAGACTCCCAGCCTCACAGGAAAGGTCGTTGGGGAGACCCACAGGGGCCTAGAGCATGCACAGGCCCACCCACTCGGGAACCAGCACCAGAGGGGCCCAGTTTGATTGTGGGTAGCGGAGTGAAAGACTGAAATCCGGTGGAGAGGGAGGCAGGCGCCATTGCTCCCTCACGGCCCCTCCCCCACATACAGCGTCATAGGGCAGCGACCAGCATTACCCTGCCCCAGGGAACACCTAAGGCTCCGCCCCTTTAAGTAATAGAAGCGCCAAGACAAAAAAAAAAAAAAAAAAAAAAAAGTGGCCCAAATGACAGAACACTTCAAAGCTCCAGAAAAAATACAACTAAGCGAGGAAGAGATAGCCAACCTATCGGATGCACAGTTCAAAACACTGGTTATCAAGACGCTCACAGAATTGGTTGAATCTGTTCAAAAACCAGATGAAAAAATGAAGCCTATGCCAAGAAAAACAAAGGAAAATGTACAGGGAACCAATAGTGATGGGAAGGAAACTGGGACTCAAATCAACAGTGTGGACCAGAAGGAAGAAAGAAACATCCAACCAGAAAAGAATGAAGAAACAAGAATTCGGAAAAATGAGGAGAGGCTTAGGAACCTCCAAGACATCTTGAAACGTTCCAACATCCAAATTATAGGGGTGCCAGAAGGAGAAGAGGAAGAACAAAACATTGAAAACTTATTTGAACAAATAATGAAGGAGAACTTCCCTACTCTAGCAAAGGAAATAGACTTCCAGGAAGTCCAGGAAGCTGATAGGGTCCCAAAGAAGCTAGACCCAAGGAGGAACACACCAAGGCACATCATAATTACATTACCTAGGATTATACAGAAGGAGAGAATCTTAGAAGCAGCAAGAGAAAAGAACAGTTACCTACAAAGGAGTTCCCATAAGACTGTCAGCTGATTTCTCCAAAGAGACCTTACAGGCAAGAAGGGGCTGGCAAGAAGTATTCCGAGTCATGAAAGGCAAGGATCTACATCCAAGATTGCTCTATCCAGCAAAGCTATCATTTAGAATGGAAGGGAAGATAAAGTGCTTCTCAGATAAGGTCAAGTTAAAGAAGTTCATCATCACCAAGCCCTTATTATATGAAACGTTAAAGGGAGTTACCTAAGAAAAAGAAGACAAAAAATAGGAACAGTAAAAATGACAGCAAACTCACAGTTATTAACAAACACACCTAAAACAAAAACAAGAGCAAACTAGGCAAATAACTAGAACAGGAACAGAACCATAGAGATGGAGATCACATGGAGGGTTGTCAATAGGGGAGTGGGAGGGGGAGAGGGGGGGAAAGGTACAGAGAATAAGTAGCATAGATGATAGGTGGAAAATAGACAGGGGGAGGGTAAGAATAGTGTAGGAAATGTAGAAGCCAAAGAACTTATAAGTATGACCCATGGACATGAACTAGAGGGGGGGAATGTGGGAGGTAGGGGGTGGGCAGGATGGTGTGGAGTGAGGGGTGGGGGAAATGGGACAACTGTAATAGCATAATCAATTAATATATTTTAAAAAAAAGAAAGAAGAAACTCCTACCTTTTGTGACAGCATGGATGGAGCTGGAGAATATTAAGCTAAGTGAAATAAGCTAGTCATTGACATACAAATGCCAAATGATCTCACCTGTAAGAGGAACCTAATGAATAAAATGAACTAATGAACAAAAATAGAACCACAGGCATGGAAAAATGGAACAGGTTGACAATGACCAGAGGAGAGTCAGGAGGGGATAATGGTGAAAAGAAGGGGAAGAGACTATTCAATGGGCATGTATGAATGACCCATGGACATGGTTGAAAGTGTGGAAACGACTGTGGGAGTTTGGGATGGGATAGACAAATGAGGGCAAAGGGGGAAAAATTAGGACAACTGTAATAGAATAACAAAAAATCTTTTAAAATTACATGTTTAGATGAACACAGTCTTAGGGTGTTCATTAGCAGTAGACAGACCTGCTTTACAATAAATGCTGAAGGTTTATATTCAGATTGGAATGAAAGGACACTAGACATTAACTCAGAGCCTTATAAAGAAATAAACATCTTTGGTAAAGATAGGTATATAGGTACATATAAAATCAAGTATATTGTATGTTTATTTTGTAACATTTTATTTCCTATTTTTATAACATTTTATTTCCTATAGAATATAAACAACAAATTCATAAAAACACAATTATAAATATATGTTAAAATGCACACAATATATAAAGATATAACCTGTGAGAACAACAATAGAATATCAATTTAAATCAGACATGTTATATACACATTCCTAAATTTTAGGAAAATTAATTTTATTTCCCACTAGGGAAATATGTAAGAGAAACACATGACAGGAAATGAAGAGGGACTCAAAATGGTACAACAAAAAAAAATCAATTAAACACAAAAGGAGAAATTAATAGAGAAAATGAGGGTAAAAAAATCTGTAAGATATACAGAAAACAAAAAGCTTTGTCCATGGCTCCTTTAGTCTTCAAGTGCAATATGAAGGCCACAATATGGATACTTTTAGTTCATAAAGTTATTTTTACTTCCTACTTTAATTTTATTCTCTCATTTAATAAACATGACCTGAGTTTCTTACATACATCAAGCACTGAGTTTATAAAAATGAAAACAAAAAGCTAAATGGCAGAACTCCTTTTTATAAGTCATTATTTTAAATGCAAATAGATTTAACTCTCTAATCAAAAGACAGAGATTACCCCTGGTTGGTGTGGCTCAGTGCATTGAGTGCCAGCCTGCGAACCAAAGAGTCACTGGTTCAATTCCCAGTCAGGCGCATGCCTGGGTTGTGGGCCAGGTCCCTGGTAGGGGATGCGCAAGAGGCAACCACACATTGATGTTTCTCTCCCTCTCTTTCTCCCTCCCTTCCACTCTCTCTAAAAATAAAAGGATAAATAAATAAATCTTTTTTAAAAGGGCAGAGATTAGCAGAAAGGATAAGAAATAATGGATCCAATTATATGCTCTTTACAAAAGATTCACTTTAATCCAAAGTTAAAAAAATAAGTTGAAAGGTCCAGAGAGGAAAAATATATTTCATGCAAATAATGACTAAAAGAGAACTGAGGTAGTTGGCTTTAATATCTGACAAACTAGACTTAAAGGCAAAAACAATTACAAGGGACAAAGAAGGGCGTTATATATCTCTTTAAAAGATAAATTCATTAATAATTTTAACAATTATAAACATAAGCACCAAATGACAAATTCTGAAATATATGAAAAAATATTGACAGAATTGAAGAGATAATTAAATAGGTATACAATAATAGTTAGAGACTTTAATGACCAACTTTCAATATGGATTGAACATCTAGACCAAAGATTAATAAAGAGATAGAGGTCTTGAACAATACCATAAAACTAAACCTTAAAGACATAAATAGAACACTCCACTCAGGAGCAGAATACACATACTTGTCAAGTACAAATGGAACATTCTCCAAGAGAGAACATATTTTAGGTCACAAAACAGTCTCAATAAATATAAAAAGACTGAAATCATACAAAGTGTCTTCCCTAATCACAAAGGAATGAAGCTAGAAATCAATAAAAGGAGAAAAATTGGAAAAATCACAAATATGTAGAAATTAAATAATATACTCTTAAACAACCAATAGGTCAAAGAAGAAATCACAAAGAAAATTAGAAAACACTTACAGAAGGATTCAAATGAAAACACAACATACCAAAACTTATAGGATGAAGTAAAGGGAATGGTCACAAGAAAATTTATAGAAGTAAATGCTTACATTAAAAAGAGAGGAAGTTTTCAAATCAATAACCTAACCTTGCAGTGTAGAAAAACTTGAAAAAGAAGATCAAATTGAATGCAAAGCTATCAGAAGGAAGGAAATTATAAAGATTAGAATGGAGATAAATGATATAGAGAATAGACAAACAATACAGAAAATCAAAACAAAAATTGGTTCTTAGAAAAGATCAACACAAATATATGTACACACACATTCTCAGCAGCATTATTCACAATAGGGAAACAGCCCAAATATCCATCAATGGATAAATGGGTAAACAAAATACAGTATATTCACAATGCAATATGATACCACCATAAAGAAGGAATAAAGTACTGGTACATAATATTGTACAATATTATATAAACCTTGAAAACACTATACTAAGCGAAAGAAGTCAAACTCAAAAGATCACAAAATGTAGGAATACATTTATTTGACATATCCAGAATAGGTAAATCCACAGAGGCAGAAGGAAGATTGGTGGTTTTCAGGGGCTGAAGGGAGGGTGGAAATGGGAAAAACTGCCCATTGGGTATGAGGTTTAATTTTGGAGTAAAAAAAACACTCGGAACTAGATGGCAGTTGTAGTTGCACAACATGGTAAATGTGCTAAATACCAACGAATTGTTCATGTAAAATGGTTAACTTTATATTATGTGAATTTCACCTAATAAAATTTTGAAGGACTTAAGCAAAATCCTTACCTTATACTGCATACAAAAATAACTGTTTCAAAAGCTAAAAGCATCAAACATATAGAAGATATTAAAAATTGAAAACATAGGCTTCTGGACAAGATTGAGGCATACATAGATACACTGTGCCTCCTTGCACAACCAAAAGAAGGACAACAACAAATTTAAAAACAAAAACCAACCAGAACTGCCAAAAAATCGAACAGTATGGAAGTCCAACAACCAAGGAGTTAAAGAAGAACTATTCATCCAGACCAGTAGGAGGGGCAGAGATGGGTAGCCAGGTCACAGAGGACTCACAGCAAGGCAGCAGCTAGAGGACAGGACAAGGTGGCGGTTGGTGGAGCAGACTGCCCACATTTGCATGTGGATAAACATGGAGGAAAAACTGGGGAGCAAGAAACACTGAGCAAACCAGGGTTCTAGCGTGGGGAAATAAAGCCTCAAAACCCCTAACTGAAAAACCCCATGGGGGGTTATGGCAGCAGGAGAAACTCCCAGCCTCACAGGAGAGTTTCTTGGAGAGACCCACAGGGACGTAGAACGTACACAAACCCACCCACCCAGGAATCAGCACCAGAAGGGCCCAATTTGTTTGTGGGAAATGGAGGAAGTTACTGAAAGACAGCTGAGAGCTGAGCAAGCAGCACTGTTCCCTTTTGGACCTCTCCCCTACATAGAGAACCATTAAGCAGCTAGGTGGGTTGCCCTGCCCTGGCGAATATTACTTAAGGTCTGTCCCTTACTATGTAACAGGCCCCCTAAGCCAAAAATTTGGCCCAAATGAAAGAACAGATCAAAGCTCCAGAAAAAATACAACTAAGCAATGAAGAGATAGCCAACCTATCATAAGCAGAATTAAAAACACCGGTAATCAGGATGTTCACGGAAATGGTTGAGTGTGTCTCAAAATAGAGGAAGGAGTGAAGGCTATGAAAAGTGAATTAAAGGAAAATGCAAAGGGAACCAACAGTGACGGGAAGTTGGATGCAAATTAACGGTTGGAAGCAGAAGGAAGAAATAAACTTTCAATCAGAACAGAATGAAGAAACAAGAATTCAAAAATATGAGGAGAGGCTTAGGAACCTCCAGGACAACTTTAAGCACTCCAACATCCGAGTCATAGGGGTGTCAGACAAAGAAGAGAAGAGCAAGAAATTGAAAACTTACTTGAAAAAATAATGAAGGAAAACTTCTGCAATCTGGCAAAGGAAATAGACTTCCAGGAAGTCCAGGAAGCTCAGAGAGTCCCAAAGAAATTGGACCCAAGGGGGAACACACCAAGGCACATCATCATTAAGTTACCCAAGATTAAAGATAAAGAGAGAATTTTAAAAGCAGCAAGAGAAAAGGAGATAGTTACTTACAAAGGAGTTCCCAGAAGACTATTAGCTGATTTCTCAAAGGAAACCATGCATGCAGGAAGGGGCTGGAAAGAAGTATTCAAAGTCATGAAAGGCAAGGACCTACATCTAAGATTACTCTATACAGCAAAGCTATCAATTGGAATGGAAAGGCAGATAAAGTGCTTCCCAGATAAGGTCAAGTTAAAGGAATTCATCATCACTAAGCCCTTATTATATGAAATATCAAAGGGACTTATCTAAGACAAAGAAGAAGATGGAAAACTATGAACAGTAAAATGATAACAAACTCACAACTATCAATAACTGAACCTAAAAAAACAAAATCAAACTAAGCAAACAACTAGAACAGCAAAAGAATCACAGCAATGGAGATCACATGGAGGGTTATCAGCAGGGAGGGGGAGGAGGGAGAATGGGGCAAAAGGTACATGGAATAAGAAGCATAAATAGTAGGTCCAAAATAGACAGGGGGAGGTTAAGAATAGTATGGGAAATGTAGAAGCCAAAGAACTTATATATATGACCCATGAACATGAACTAAGAGGGGGGATGAAGGTGGGAGGGGGTGTGCAAGGTGGAGGGGAATAAAGGGAGGAATAATGGCATACAACTGTAATAGCAAAGTCAATAAAATACATTTTTTAAAAATTGAAAAAATTAGTGTAAAGTTTTCTTATACATGACAGAAAAAGCCATATTAATAAAATAAAAATGATAACCTAGACTTTATCAAAATTTTAAAACACTGGTAATAGAAATATACTATTAAGGAAAGGAAAATACAATTCACAGAAAGGGAAAATCATTGTGTGTGTGTAATAAATATTTTGCTTTCAGAATATAAAAAAGAATATAAAAGAATATAAGCAATCAAATTTATTTAAAAATAGGCAAAGATCAGAGAAGATACTACACAAAATAAGATATTTGAATGGCCAATAAATTCATGAGCATATGCTCAGCATCAGTAAAGTGCAAATAAAACAAGGTATCACTTAATATCTACTAGGACAGCTGTAACTGAAAAAGTCCTGTACGCTGCTGGTAGGAATATAAAATAGTATTTGGTTGGCCAAAAAGTCCATATGGTTTTTCCATAAAATAAAAGATTTTTCATTCTCAGCAATAACTTTATTGATTTGGATATTTTGAGTATGTCAGCTATCTCCCATGTGATATAAAATTGATTTTTCTCAGTTAATGTCTCGATTTGGTAGCTATTAACTTCAACTGGCATACCCAACAGAGGAGCATCGTCCAGAGAGAAATCTCCAGCATGAAACTTAACAAAGTTCTTTTGACAGGCTCAATCAATCACAGCACTTCTTGACACATTGCCAAATCTTTATTTTTCCATTTCAGTCACATTTTTACCTTTTTTGAAACAATAAAACATAATATGCCAAAAATGTTGCATATTTTCTTCCACCTTCAAATTAAAATGGCTACACAAAAATTCACCAATTTTGATACTTTTTTTTAAATGTACACTGCTTTGACAGCTGTCCAACACAATCTAACAAAATTGTTTTGAATGAAGTCAGACAACTTAGCATTTGCTACTAGAGCCATCTTACAGAAAAAAAACTAAATAAACTTTTTAGCCAACACAATACAATCACTTTGACAAATATTTTAGCTGTTTCTTTTTAACTTAAATACATTATACACTCTAGTCCTTTGCACTTACCCAAGAGAAATGAAAATTATGTGTATGAAATGACTTGTACACAAATGTTCACAGCAAAAACAGCAGACCAATGGCTTCCAGGGTACATAGGAAGGGCAAGGGACACAAGTGAAATATTGAAGGTGATAAAACTATTTAATATCTTGTTCTGGGTGTGTATATTTGTCAAAACTCATTAAACTGTATACTTAAAATGGATTCAGTTTACTATATGCAAATTTACTTCAACAAAGTTGATTTTTAAAAAACAGATGGAAGGGGAGCCTGAACTGGGACTTGAGCCTCTTCAGTAAGATTTCCACAGGCAACTCCCATGAAAAACGCTTCACTGAGGTTCCTGTTTGCGCCAAGGAATGCGGAGGCAAAACATTGTTGGAATAGCTAAGTTATTCACTTGTTCCCTTAAATTTACTGAATGGCATGTTGTATTTCCTGAAATATTCAAAGTATTTATTTAAATTTACTTTGGTTGTAATGGAACCCCAAAATTCATTTAGGAATAACAAACTTACATATGTAACATATATGCATACAGACATATATCTATACTGCAATTATCTAAATGTTGCATTTCAACACTTAATATTTAAAAACCTCAAGAAGCTCTTTTAGAAAAGTAAAGTAGGCAGAATAGTTTGAACAGTTTTCCCCTATGTCTGATGATAAACCTGCTTTCGTGTTTACACATTAGTTTTATTTTTCTCTACAACAATTCCCACTCCCTAATTTTCCTATCTCTCTTTTGGACCATTTTATCTCTAGTGAGACAATACTACTGAAGGAATTTCATCTGTTTTTTAATATATCAATTATCGGTATGTGTATTTAACGAACATAATGTCTAACCAATGCCTCCAGAAATAAATGGGAAAAAAGTGTTTTTAAGTCATCTTTTTTACTTTACTTTATGGTAAACACTAAAGATGAAGAAAGCTAATCAAGAGGGAAAACAAATTACTATATCTAAAGTAAGGCAACAAGATTTCACTAAACTGTACTGGAAGTAAATACAGACCTTGTGGAAAAATCACAGTTATCATTTATTGAACAATTACTAATGTTAGTCATTAAGACACACAGCGTAATTAGTAAGTGCAAGAGTCATAAGTTAAACCAAGCCTGTGCCAATGCCCATCCTGTAAACTAAACCATTACATTATACTATCATAGTAACTTTAGAACTAGCTACAGTGGAGGTTTTATATTGCCGTAAAAAGGAATCTGTCCTACCTACTGCAAAACACCATCATTCTAATTCCTAAACCTATGGTGTCCGGGATAAATTCACTGAGCATTCTCTCTCTACCCTTAGTTCTAAAGTCTAACCTAACTTCCAAATCCTGCTCTTTTCAATAATTTGCTGTGATAAACTACTACAACAATGTGGATAAGCCAAATGTACCTCCCATACTACACTTTGACTATCTGACAAAGGAATGACTATGAAAGTGCAGAATACTAAAAGAGGATGGGTACAACATAACTAGTGGGATGCCACTCTCATTTTCCTAGATGCATTCACCGCTATCATTTTCTAGACAGAATCAGAAAAATCTTCATCCTCTCGGCAATAAAAACCCTAAAATTCTATCTCCCTTTCACAACACCCTCTCTTCCATCTTAGCTATGGAGGCAACTCTCAAACACACGCTGAGGTTGACAAAATTTTCTTCCTCAGAAAAATTGTAAGATTGGACTGGGGTTAGGGAAGGAACAGGTAATATGAACCAATATTTTCAATCAGTATTGGGAAAGCATAAACTGGTTAAAATAATTATATTAAAGCTTTAGCATAAATTATACAATTTAAAAGTATTATATACTATAATACTTTACAAATCTTGAGTATTTTTTAATTCAATCAGAAAACACTGAATTAAATCATGTTTAAAATTCATCCTTTTTTTTTTTTTTTACCAGAAAGGAATTTGTATTTTATAGCAACTTCTGTGTCAATTTATCTAAAGATTTTGGATACATTCAGAAAACTGTACAATAACAGCAGTTTTCATACATACATTACAAATTTTGCTTCAAATACAAAAGAAGTAGTTGGATCTAGCAATTGAAATCACTCATTTTAGTGTTGGTAACATGAAAAGTAGAAAGATGTCTGTCATTCAGAGGGGAAAGTATAAGAACAATATGTGTTATACTTTATATGCCAGAATGCATACAAGTTAAATATGACTTCTTCATCATGTTCAATGCCAAAATTATTAATTATTACTTGCAACTTCTGGAATTTTTCCTAAAAAAAAAAAAACCCACTGAAGTTCTAAGTTAAGAAAGGCTGGTAAAGGAGCACTCTAAAATTGATCTGAAATGTCAATTAAAATACTAAAAGTTCTTTTAGTTTTCACCAATTCACCTAGGCCTCTTTTCCTTTAATAAGAATAATGGTGGGAGGGGGCATGGACAGGGCAGGGGAGAGAAATGGGGGAAAATTGGGACAAATTTAATTCAACAATAATAAAAAATAAAACAAAACAGTAAAACAAGAATAATGGCATAAAAATAGTTAACTGTAAAATATGTTGTTAAGTTGTTTAAATATGAAAAATGTTAAAATATAGAGCCATAAAAAAAGTACAGTACTTTTAAAACATTTTATTGGCAAAGTAATAAACATTTACTGTATATTACTGAGAAAATACAGATGAAGAAAAAAGCAATTATGAGTCTTTTTTCTCCATTTAATTTTAAATAAACATTTACCATAGAGAAGTCCAATGTTAATATAAAAAAATTCATGTTTAGGCTGATACAGGAGATGAAAATTTATGCCCTAGAGTACTCTACTCAAAGTTAGCCAAGTTACTGCTCCATTCAGCACACATCTCCATTAATAGTGGTGTACTAGGAACCTATGTCTATACTTTTGTCTTCTACTTTAATTTATGATTCTATTAATGTTTAAACCCAAATAAAATGTTTACAGAATTTTTTAGTTTTTTTTTTATTTTTGTTCAGTTATAGTTGTCCCCATCCCCCGCCTTGCTCTCCCCATCCAACCCCCACTCCCAAAGATAATCCCCATCCCATTATCCTTGTCCATGTGTCCTTTGTACATATTCCTTGACTTCACCTTTTCCCTTCTATCCCTCATTATCCCCATCCTCCCTCCCCTCTGGTCACTTGTCAGTTTGTTCTTTATATCCAAATCTCTGGTTCTTTTTTGCTTGTTTGTTTGTTTTGTTGATGAGGTCCACTTATAGGTGAGATCGCATGTCTAAAGAAAACATCAGCAAAATAAAAAGGGAACCAAACATATGGGAAAACATCTTTGCCAATGATACCTCAGACAAGGTTTTGATCTCCAAAATATATAAAGAACTATATGTGAACACAACTTCACACCAGAAAGACTAACAAGCCAATTAAAAAGTTGACAAAAGACCTGAACAGACACTTTTCCAAGGAGGACATATAGAGGAGCCAGAGACATATGAAAGGATGCTCAGCATCACTACCATTAGAGATATGCAAATTAAAACCACACTGAGATACCATTTCACACTGGTCAGAATGTCCATCATTAACAAATCAATAAACAACAAGTATGGTGAGGATGGGGAGAAAAGGAAATCCTACTGCACTGGTGTGGGATTGCAGACTGGTGCAGCCACTGTGGAAAACTGTATGGAATTTCCACAAAAAACTAAGAATGGAACTGCCTTTTTATCCAGCAATTCCACTGCTGAGACTATACCCTAAGCATCACGAAATACCAATTCAAAACAACATATGCACCCATATGTTCATAACAGTGTTATTTACAATAGCCAAGTGCTAGAAACAGCCTAAGTGCCCATCAGTAAACAAGCGGATCAAAAAGCTGTGGTGCATTTATACAATGGAATACTATGCAGCAGAAAGAAAGAAGGAGCTCCTATCTTTTGTGACAACATGGATGGAACTGGAGAGTATTCTGTTAAGTGAAATAAGCCAGTCAGTGAAAGACAAATACCACATTTACAGAATTTTTAAGTGCCATGAAGTACAATAAAGATGAAGAAGTAGATATGTAAGCAAAACTAAGAAAAAGAATATAACCTGAAATATCTTAATCACTTTTACCTCTGAATATTCTCAGTTTTTTTTCAATCTAAATCAGGACTTGATTTTAAAACAAAGCCTGGTTAACAAAATGTTTACAATGCCACATGAAAATCAGGAAAAACTGATTTTCAACCTACCTTTGCTTTTTAGCATATCATCAATTTCAAATTATGATATAACCACCTGAAGAAAAAGATACTTCCTTTTCCCTATCTGGATGTCAGAGTAGAGAAAAAAATGAGAATATAGGTGTGAAAATCTGCTAGGATACAGATAAGTTCATAAAACCATGTTTTTAATATAAGGGTTGTCAATCTGCAAAGTCAAACATACCAGTCAAATTAGAAAACCAAGTGCAAGTCCCTGAAGATGAACTTCTTTTCATCTAAGAAAGGTTTTCTTTGTCAGTTTAATCTCATTTGTTATTTTACAACTTTGGTCTGTGGTTTTTTCCACCATATGTATACACAAATGAAGGCATGAAGGCTGTGATAACGGCTAATAAGCTTGTGCTATAACAAGAAGAATTATTCACTGCACCTGTGGAGAAAATGGAATGCTTAAATAGGCTGTAACAGATAAGCCAGCAAATAGAATTTAGAGAGGTAAGAACTAAGAATGAATTTATTTACTACCAATGAAATTACTATGCATTTAGTATATTCACTTAAGCAAAAAATAATTTAAAAAATCAAGAACTCAATTGGCCATAAGAACTGAAAGAAAAAAATGTGAAGGAAACAGGTGATGGGGATATATACAACTCAGGGAGATAAATTTTACCAGAGTGGGAAATTTCAACATACCCACAATCTGAAGAAAATGTGTAGCTTATTTTAAAAATCACAACATAAATGGAGCTCAGCCCTTCCTATAGAATCAAAACAATAAAAATTAACATGACCTTAAAGCTAGAACAAAAGGCTCATTTATAGCCACCTAGGAAAACTATTCAGAAAAATATTAAGTATTTTCAAAAAAACTTTTTTGTATTTTTTCCATTGCCATTTAGTCCCCTTATACCTCCACCCCATCACAATACTGTTGTCCTTGTCCATGAGTCCCTTTTTTATTGCTCAATCCTCCTACCCCCTAACTTCCCTTCCCTTTTCGTCATCCTGCTCTCTATCTATGAGTCTGTCTCTATTTTCCTTGTCAGTTCAGTTTCATTAGATTCTACATATGAGTGAAATCATATGGCATTTGCCTTTCTCTAACTGGCTTATTTCACTTAGCATAATGTTTCCCAGGTGCATTCATCATGTTTTTTATTACTGAGTAATACTCCATTGTGTATCTCCCCAGGTAAGGGAAACAAAAGAAAAAAACCAACAACAACTGGGATTTAATGAAACCAAAAAGGTTTGGCACAGCAATGGAAAACATCAACAAAATAAAAAGACAACCCACAGAATGGGACAACATATTCACCAATACATCTGATAAGGGGTTAATATCCAAACTTTATAAAGAACTTACAAAACGCAACACCAAAAACACAAACAACCCAATTTAAAAATGGGCAAAGAACTTGAACGGACACTTCTCCACAGACGACATACAGATGGTCCAAAGACATGAAAAAATGCTCAAAGTCACTAATCATCAGAGAGATGCAAATTAAAACCGCAGTGAGATATAATCTTAGACTTGTCAGAATGGCCATCATTAATAAATCAACAAACAATTGCTGGCCACAATGTGGAGAAAGGGGAACACTTTTGTACTGTTGGTGGGGATGCAGACTGGTGCATTTTACCTCAAAAAGTTAAAAATGGATCTGCCTTTTGACCCAGTAATCCCAATTCTGGGAATACGAGGTCTGTCCAGAGAAAGTTCAGTCATTGTTAATATAACAAGAATGATTTCCGTGATATGGACGTAACTTGGCAGCCAAGGAATGTGGACTGGAAAGTGCACGCATAAATAATGACAACTTCACTGTACTAGTCAGTGGGGGCAGTAAATGCCATTGAGTAGCATGTGTACTGTGTGGTCATGGCATTCAAAATGACTGAGCCAGTAAAGCAATAAATCTGCATCAAATTTTGTGTTAAGCTTGAACATTCCTCCAAAAATCTATTTGGACGATTAAGAAGGCCACAGCTATGGGAACCTGGTGTTTGGCATCTTCATCTCCACAATGTGCCCATTCATTCATCACGTCTCTTGCAGATATATTTGGTGAAATGTCAAATCACCTTACAGCCCATATTTGGTGTCCTGCAATTGCATGTTTTTCCCAAAACTAAAATCACCTTCAAAAGGGAGGAGATTTCAGACTGTCGATAAGATTCAGGAAAATATGATGGGGTAGCTGATGGGGACTGGGAGAACTGTGTGTGGTCCCAACGTGCCTATTTTTTAAGGGGACTGAGGCATCATTGTCCTGTGTACAATGTTACTTTTATCTTGTATCTTCTTCAGTGAATGTCTCTATTTTTCATATTACATGGCTGGATACCTTCTGGACAGACCCCATATCCGAAGGAATCTAAAACACTAATTTGAAAGAATACAAGCACCCCTATGTTCATTGCAGCATTATTTACATGTGCCAAGATATGCAAGCTGTCCAAGTGTCCATCAGGAGATGAGTGGATAAAACATCTATGGGACATTTACACAATGAAGGAATATTACATTTAAATACAGTAGTCTCCCCTTGTCTGAAGGCATATGTTCCAAGATCCCCAGTGGATGCCTGAAACTGCAGATACCGCCAAACCCTACATATACTCTGCTTTTACCTATACATATATATATACCTGTTATAAATTTTAGTTTGTGAATAAGAAAGAAATTAACAACAATAATAAAATACAATTATAACACTATTGTACAATAAAAGTTATGTGAATGTGGTCTCTCTCTTTCTCTCAAAGTATCTTATTATAATATACTCACCCTTCTTGTAATGATGTGAGATAATGAAATGTCTATGTGTTGAGGTGAAGTGAGGTGAATGATCTAGCCACTGTGATGTCGCGTTAGGCTATTATTGACCTGCTGATACATCAGAAAGAAGGTCATTTGCATCCTAGATCACTGAGCCATGACGATGTCGATGTTCAGATGTTAGGAGCAGAAAATGTCAAATGGTGGAGAAATTTAATATTTTCAGATTGCAGGTAACTAAAACCATGGAAAGCAAAACTGCAGATAAGGGGGGACTACTGTAAATGCTTCACATTTCATGGGGCTTCCTGAAACTAAATGAAATTAAAGTAGATAATGTCATTTCCTACAGGGTCATTCTTTGAACATTTCTTATATAAAATTAGGTCAAAATGAAGGAAAGATCAAAAAAGAACCTTCTTCCTATCAAAAAAAAATTAACTATATTTTTTTCTAAAATGTTTTTTTTAGTGACCAAATTTGAAACCTGCATATAGTTTAATTGTATGCTTCCTATGACATTATTAAAGAGAAATAACACAGCTAAATGAAGTAAAATAAGGTAATAAGAAATAAAAACTAGGGTAATGATTCTGGTTTTCTCTTCTCTTAAACTTCATAGGCAAGATAAGAAATCCCTGTCATATGATTAAAGGGATATTCAGTGTATTTTTTTATTTATTTTTTTTAATTGTTATTTAATTACAGTTGTATGCCTTTTCTCCCCATCCCTTCACCCCACCCCAGGTGAACCCACTTCCCTCCCCCCTCTCCACCCTCCCCCTTGGTTTTGTCCATGTGTCCTTTATAGTAGTTCCTGTAATCCCCTCTACCCACTGTCCCCGCCCCCACCCCCCACCCCCGCCCTGGCTATTGTTACATTGTTCTTAATTTCAATGTCTCTGGTTATATTTTGTTTGCTTTTTCCTTCTATTGCTTATGTTCCAGTTAAAGGTGAGATCATATGGTATTTGTCCCTCACTTCCTGGCTTATTTCACTTAGCATAATGCTCTCCAGTTTCATCCATGCTGTTGCAAAGGGTATAAGCTCCTTCTTTCTCTCTGCTGCGTAGAATTCCATTGTGTAAATATACCATAGTTTTTGGATCCACTCGTTTGCTGATGGGCACTTCGGTTGCTTCCAGTACTTGGCTATTGTAAATTGTGCTGCTATGAACATTGGGGTGCACAGATTCTTTTGGATTGGTGTTTCAGTGTTCTTAGGGTATAATCCCAGCAGCGGAATTACTGGGTCAAAGGGCAGTTCCATTTTTAGTTTTCTCAGGAAATTCCATATTGTTTTGCACAGTGGCCTCACCAGTCTGCATTCCCACCAACAGTGCACGAGGGTTCCCTTTTCTCCACATCCTCTCCAACATTTGTTTGTGGATTTGTTTATGTTGGCCATTCTGACTGGTGTGAGATGATACCTCATTGTGGTTTTAATTTGCATCTCTCTGATGGCTAGCGATGCTGAGCATCTTTTCATATGTCTCTGGGCCTTCTGTATGTCTTCCTTGGAGAAGTGTCTGTTCAAGTCCTTTGCCCATTTTTTAATTGGGTTGTTTGTCTTCCTGGAGTGGAGTCGTGTGAGTTCTTTATATATTTTGGAGATCAGGCCCTTGTCTGAGGTATCATTGGCAAAGATGTTTTCCCATATTGTTGGTTCTCTTTGCAATTTGGTGCTGTTTTCTTTAGCCATGCAGAAGCTTTTTATTTTGATGATGTCCCATTTGTTTATTCTTTCCTTTATGTCCCTTGCTTTAGGGGATGTGTCTGTGAGGATGTTGCTGCGTGGAATGTCTGAGATTTTCCTGCCAATGTTTTCCTCAAGGACTTTTATGGTGTTACGGCTTATATTTAAGTCTTTTATCCATCTTGAGTTTATTTTCGTGTATGGCGTAAGTTGGTGATCGAGTTTCATTTTTTTGCACGTAGCTGTCCAGATCTCCCAACACCATCTGTTGAAGAGACTGTTTTTGCTCCATGTTATGCTCTTGCCTCCTTTGTCAAATATTAATTGATCGTATAGATTTGAGTTTATTTCTGGGCTCTGTATTCTGTTCCATTGGTCTATGTGCCTGTTTTTATGCCAGTACCAGGCTGTTTTGATTACCGTGGCCTTGTAATACAGTTTGATATCAGGTATTGTGATACCTCCTGCTTTGTCCTTCTTTCTCAAAATTGCTGCTGCTATTCGAGGTCGTTTATGGTTCCATATGAATTTCTGCAATGTTTGTTCTATATCTGTGAAATATGTCATGGGTACTCTAATAGGGATTGCATTGAATCTATAAATTGCTTTGGGTAGTATGGCCATTTTGATGATGTTAATTCTTCCAATCCATGAACATGGTACATGCTTCCATTTGTTTGTATCTTCCTTAATTTCTTTCTTCAGTGTTGTGTAGTTTTCTGAGTACTGGTCCTTTACCTCCTTGGTTAGGTTTATTCCTAGGTACTTTATTTTTCTTGTTGCTATATCGAATGGGATTTTTTTCCTGATTTCTGTTTCTGCAGTTTCATTGTTGGTGTACAGGAATGCCTTTGATTTCTGGGTATTGACTCTGTATCCAGCTATTTTGCCAAATTCACTTATTAGGTCGAGTAGTTTTTTGGTGGAGTCTATAGGGTTTTCCATGTACACTATCATGTCATCTGCAAACAGTGACAGTTTCATTTCCTCCTTTCCAATTTGGATGCCTTTTATTGCTTTTTCTTGTCTGATTGCTGTGGCTAGGACTTCCAATACTATGTTGAATAGGAGTGGTGAGAGAGGGCATCCTTGTCTTGTTCCTGATCTTAGTGGGAAAGCTCTAAGTTTTTGTCCATTGAATGTGATGTTGGCTGTAGGTCTCTCATATATGGCCTTAATTATGTTGAGGACTGCTCCCTTTATTCCCACTTTGCTGAGTGTTTTTATCAGAAATGGGTGCTGTATCTTATCGAACGCTTTTTCCGCATCTATTGATATGATCATGTGATTTTTGTCTTTGCTGTTGTTGATGTGATGTATTATGTTTATTGATTTGCGAATATTGTACCATCCTTGCATCCCTGGGATGAATCCCACTTGGTCATGGTGGATGATCTTTTTAATATATTGCTGGATGCGGTTTGCTAATATTTTGTTGAGAATTTTAGCGTCTATGTTCATCAGCGATATTGGCCTGAAGTTTTCTTTCTTCGTTGTGTCTTTATCTGGTTTTGGGATTAGGATGATGTTGGCTTCATAAAAAGAGTTTGGGGGTCTTCCATCAGTTTGGATTTTTTCGAATAGTCTGTGAAGGATAGGGGTTAGTTCTTCCTTAAATGCTTTGTAGAAATCTCCTGTGAAACCATCTGGTCCAGGGCTTTTGTGTGATGGGAGTTTCTTGATGACTGCTTCAATTTCCTTTGCTGATATTGGTCTGTTCAGGTTTTCTGCTTCTTCTTCAGTCAGTTTTGGAAGATTATATTTTTCTAGAAATGTGTCCATTTCATCTAGGTTTTCAAATTTCTTAGCATACAGGTCTTCATAGTAATTTCTTACGATCCTTTGTATTTCTGTGGTATCAGTTGTAATCTCTCCACTTTCATTTCTAATTCTGTTTATTTGGATCCTCTCTCTTTTCTTCTTGATAAGCCTACTTAAAGGCTTGTCGATTTTGTTTATCTTTTCAAAGAATCAGCTTCTGGATTCATTGATCCTTACAATTGTGCTTTTAGTCTCTATGTCATTTAGTTCTGCTCTCATTTTGGTTATTTCCTTCCTTCTGCTTGCTCTGGGCTGTCTTTGTTGTTGTTCCTCCAGTTCTTGTAGGCGTAGGGTTACGTTGTTTGTGTGAACTGTTTCTAACTTCTTAAGGTAGGCCTGTATTGCTATGAACTTCCCTCTCAGGACTGCCTTTGCTGTGTCCCATAGGTTTTGGGTTGTTGTGAGTTCGTTTTCATTTGTTTCCAGGAAGTTTTTGATTTCTTCCCTAATCTCGTTCTTGACCCATTCATTGTTTAATAGCATGCTATTCAGTCTCCATGATTTTGAGTGTTTTGGGTTTTTACCCTTGGGGTTGGTTTCTAGTTTCAGACCCTTGTGGTCAGAGAAGATGCTTGATATGATTTCAATTTTCTTGAATTTGTTGAGGCTTGCTTTGTGTCCTATCATGTGGTCTATCTTTGAAAAAGTTCCATGGACACTTGAAAAGAATGTGTATTTTGCTTCTTTGGGATGAAAAGCTCTGTATATATCAGTTAAGTCCATTTCCTCTAGGGTATTGTTAAGTGACACAATATCTTTGTTAATTTTTGTTTGGAAGACCTGTCCATTTTTGATAGTGGGGTGTTAAAGTCCCCTACTATAATTGTGTTGCTGTCAATATCTTTCTTGAAATCCTCCAAGATTTTCTTTATGTATTTGGGTGCTCCTATGTTGGGTGCATATATATTTATAATGTTTATGTCTTCTTGGTGGATTCTTCCTTTGAGTATTATGAAGTGACCTTCTGGGTCTCTCTTTATGGCCTTTCTTTGGAAGTCTATTTTGTCTGATATGAGTATTTCTACCCCTGCTTTTTTTTCCTGTCCGTTTGCTTGGAAAATTTGTTTCCAGCCCTTCACTTTCAGTCTGTGTAAGTCTTTTGTCCTGAGATGGGTTTCTTGTAGGCAGCATATGTGTGGGTCATGTTTTCTTATCCATTCAGCTGTTCTATGTCTTTTGATTGGAGCATTTAATCCATTTACATTTAAGGTTATTATCGATAGGTAGTTATTCATTGCCATTATTTCCTACCTGTGTTCCTCTGTCTTTCTCTTTTCCTTCCTTCCCTTAAAGCAGTCCCTTTAGCATCTCTTGCAGAGCTGGTTTGGTGGAGCTGTATTCTTTTAGACTTCTTTTGTCTGGGAAGCTCTTTATTTGGTCTTCTATCTTGATTGAGAGCCTTGCTGGGTAAAGTAGTCTTGGTTGCAGGCCTCTGGTTCTCAGTACTTGGAATATTTTTTGCCATTCTCTTCTGGCTTGGAGCGTTTCCATTGAGAAGTCAGTTGCTAACCTTATTGGGGCTCCCTTGTATGTTACTTCCTTTTTCTCCCTTGCTGCCTTTAAGATCCTCTCTTTGTCTTGGAAATTTGCCATTTTAATTATGATGTGTCTTGCAGTGGGTCTCTTTGGGTTCCTCTTGTTTGGGACTCTCTGTGATTCCTGGATTTGGGTGACTTTTTCTCTCCTCAGATTAGGGAAATTTTCCATCATTACTTTTTCAAACAGGTTTTCTATCCCTTGCTCTTCTTCTTCTCCTTCTGGTATTCCTATTATACGGATATTTTTACGTTTCATGTTGTCCTGCATTTCCCTTATTGCCTCTTCATTCTTTCTGAGCCTCTTTTCCTTTTCTTGCTCCTTCTGGGTGTTTTTTTCTACTTTATCCTCCAGCTCGCTGATCCGATCCTCTGCTTCATCAAGTCTGCTTTTAATTCCTTCTACTGTGTTCTTCAATTCAGAAATTGTATTCTTCATTTCCTCTTGGCTCTTGTTGATATTTTCTATTTCCTTTTTCATGTTGATATAGTTTGCAGTGAGTTCATTGTAGTTTCCTTGTAGTTTCTGGTAGTTCTCTTTGAGCTCAGAGAGCTCAGTGAGCTTCCTGATGACCATTGCTTTGAACTCAGTATCTGATAGTTGACTTGCCTCTTTTTCGGTTAGTATTCTTTCTGAGACTTCCTCCTTTCCTTTCATTTGGGAATTGTTTCTTTGTCTTCCCATTGTTTGTGAGGCTCTTCTTGTTGGCCTCTGCTTCTTAAATTGCTTTGTTCTGAATCCCTGGGTTTATGATATGAACTTCTATGGTACAATGCCAATGGGATTCGGTGGTGTTGTCTCCTTACTCTCCTGTGCTCACTGGTCTTGAGCTGACGTTTATGTGTTTAACACGGTCTAACTCTAGTCTTTTCAGCACTCCAGGTTTTGTTGTCGCACCTGTGGGAAAAATAGAAAGGGGGGGAGAAAGAAAAGGAAAAAAAAAACAAAAAAAACAAAAAAAAACAAAGATGGGAAGGAGGGAAAAAGGAAATAGGAAAGGAGGAAAGGAAGGAAGGAGGGAAGAGGGGTTAAAGAAAGATTGGAGGCAAGATAAGAAGGAATTTTAACAAAAATTAAAACATAGAAATAGATAAAAGAAGGCAGGAAGAAGACATAAAAATGGTAAAGGATGGGAGGAAGAAGGAATGAAAGAAAAAAAAAAAGAGAGAGAGAGGAAGAAGGAGTTCAGGGGGAAAGGAAAAGGAAAAAAAAAAAATCTTCTGTTGGCTTTAAACCGTTCAGGTTATTTCTGCTGTTGTCCTGTCTGTGCAACGGGGGGGGGGGGGGGGGGGGGGGGGGGGTGGTTGGAAGGATTGGTTTCACTTTTCTTCCTTCCTGGGTCACACTCTTCACTGTTTTGTAGGTGTGGTCCCTGGCAGGCAATCAGGCCGTTGATCAGCCAATCCAGCAGCTTTGTTCTTGGGACACGCAAGCAGCCGCTCCAGCCGCTTTGGGTCGTGACGCGTGCGCGAGCAGCAGGGGAATCCAGCCGCTTCGGGTTTGTGACGTTGTTTGGGCTCTGAGCGCGCAGCCGGCCGACCGATCAAGCCGCCCAGGCTAGGGAGGCTGGCGCGCCGCAAGCTTGTGCTTGGGAAATGCGCATCCAGCCGGCCCTGCGCTTGGTGAGCGCGCAGCCCGTCACCGAGCCAGAGGCTCTATGCTTGGGGGCCCAATCCAGCCGCCCCGGGCTTGAGACTCTCGGGCGGGCGGGGCCGCCCTGGGACCCAATCACGCGGTACTCGGTTCCGAGGTTTTGGGTCTGTGGGTGGAGCAGCTAGCCTCAGCTCCAAATGATCTCGGAGGTTTCAGGTGTGGGCGCCCCTCCGGGGTTTCATTTATGGGCCCCGTTCGCTAATCTGCGCGCGCCACCGGACCTCGGGTGAGCGCCGGTGCTGCTTATCCCGCGTTCCGTGTTCTCAGTCCAGGGGCGGAGGGGGGAGGGGCGCCAGGGGCCTCGGCCACCACCGAGAGTTCTCTAACTAGCCCCTGAGTGTCTCTATTTTCTTTTTCTTTTTGAGAAATTCCTCCTTTTCAAGCCCCCCTGGTCCAATCAAGCACCTGGCTGCTCACAGCGCAGCCTGGCCCTCTCCCAAGACTCCTGCAGCAGCCCCTGCGCCAGGGCTGGCGCCTCTGCCGCCCTTGTACCGCACGGTCCCGGTTCCCAGGGACCTTATTGTCCTTGAGCACTCTTCTTACCGTCAGATCTTTCAATGTCCTCTATCTTTGGTCTCTGAACTTCGTATATGCTGGAATAATATTTTTTTATTCTTTTTATTCAGATTTTATACTATTTTTTATTTTATTGTTATTTCAAATCTCACATTGTACCCTTCCCGTGTCTAACTCCATTTAGCCTTCTTCCTGCCGTTTCTTATTTTCATTGTAAATTTTATTTTCTCCCACGCCACGCCTTATTTCTATTCCTGACTCTATATCTGCTCCCTCTATCCTCTCAAAAGCATTTCTCCTTCCTTTAGTCAGCTCACATTCCTTGTCCCCATCTTATAATATTCTTTTCTCCTTCCCACCTTTATAAATTGTGCTTTGTTTGACATGGATTACAGTTATTACTTTTCTTCAATGGTATTCCTATTTGTTCACTACTTTTTGGTACTTCAAATCTCATAGGTTATGCTCCTCTGTCTTACTCCATATGGCCTCCCTCCTGCCCTTGCTTTTTTGAGTTAGGATTTTTATCTTTTTTCCCTTTCGTAGCCTGACTTCTATTCTATATGACACTTAATATTTTTCCTCCCCCTATCCTCTCAAAATCTTTTTTTTACTGTACACATCTCATATTCTCTTTTGTATAATACTCTTATAACCTTTCCACATTATTAATCTTTGCTCAACTGTCACTGTCATCGATCCTACTGTGGTTTTCTGCAATTTTGTTCCCTTTGGGTCATTACCTTTTTATTTTATTTCAAAACTCATACTACACTCTTCCATTTTGCCATCTCTCTTTCCTATACTACTTATGTTTTAAATTTTACTATCTCTGTTTCTTTTCATTGTTTCTATTTCTTACTCTTATTTTCCCCCCATTTCCCATTCAAAAGCATTATGTTCTTCTTTAGACATCTCATAGTCCTTTCATCCTATCTTATACTATTTTTAATTTCTCTCCACCTTCATTAACTTTGCTCAATTGCTGTTGATATTGCTGATGTGTCAGGGGGGTATTTTTCCTGGTGTAGGTTGGTTTTCTGGTAATATTGTTTTGTTAACCAGCACCTGTACAACAACATCATGGAAGCTGTGACACTCAGTTAGCCAGCTGGAGGGCAGAACCCAACAATGAATGAGCCATCCATAATCAAAGCCCAAGTACAACAAGGGAGCCCACATAAACTGAATAAAGGGCAACCCTAGAACATCCAGATCAGAAGGTCAAAGAGACTGAACCACTAAGTCCCAAATCTCAAATCACAGAAGTCCACCACATGAAGACAGGCAGGCAAAACTAAGCAACCTGAGATGCAGAAATAAACAAAAAGAGTCACCTAAAATACAGAGACAAAGAAGGAACCCCCAATCAAAAGGAAAGGAAGAATCCCCAGAAAAAGAGCTAAGTGAAATTGAGGCAAGCAATCCATCAGGCATAGTATTCAAAATAATGGATATAAGAATGCTAAAGGAACTCAGTGAGAACTACATGGAACTTAGTGGGAAATATAGCAGCATGAAAAATGACACAGAAACTATGAACAAGAACCAGAAGAATTGAAGAATACAATAAATGAAATGAAAAACACACTAGAAGGAATTAAAAGCAGGCTAGATAAAGCAGAGGACCAAATCAATGAGCTGGAAGACAAGGTAGAAACAAATACCCAGTCACAGCAACAAAATGAGAAAAGACTCAAAAAGAACAAGGATACTTTAAGGGAGCTTCAACACAATATGCAATCTAACAACATTCACATCACAGGAATATCACAATGAGAAGAAAAGAAACAAGAGATAGAAAAATTGTTTGGAAAAAAAAACAGGACAGAAAACTTCCTTAAGTTAGTGAGGGAAAAAGTCATGCAAGTTCAGGAAGCACAGAAGGTCCCAATCAAGATGAATCCAAAGAGGTTTATTCAAAGACAAATCATAATTAAAATGGCAAATTTTAAAGACGAAGAGAATAATACAGGCTGCAAAGGAGAAACAGCAAGTAACATACAATGGAGCTCCAATAAGGTTATCAGCTGATTTTTCAACAGAAACACTACAAGCCAGAAGGGATTGGCATGAAATATTCCAGGTAATAAAAAACAAGGACCTACAACCAAGACTACTCTTTCCAGCAATGCTCTCCTTTAAAATGAAAGGTGAAATAAAGAGCACGCTAGAAAAAAGAAGATTAAAAGAGTATATTTCCATCAACCCAGCACTGCAAGAGATGGTAAAGAGACTGCTATAAAAAGGATAAGAGAGAGAGAAAGACAGAGATAGAGGGGGGAGGATAGAAACACAGGTATGGAAAAAATGGAAATGAATAAGTACCTATCAATACTAACCTTAAATGCAAATGGTTTAATTCTCCTATGAAAAGACATAGGGTAGCTGAATGGATAAGAACATATGACCTGAATATATACTGTCTACAAAGAGACCCACCTCAGAACAAAAGATCTACTAAGACTGAAAGTGAAGAGATGGGAAAAAAAAATATTCTCAGCAAAAAAAAACCCGAAAGAAACAAACAAACAAAAAAACCCCAAAAAACAGCTGGTGTAGCAATACTTAAATGAGACACAATAGAGTTTAAAACAAAAGCCATAATAGGGGAAAAAGAAGGTGACTATCTAATACTTTAAGGAACAATCCAATGGCAAGACATAACTCTTGTAAAAATGTATGCACACAACATAGGAGCATAGAAATATATATAGAAAATGTTCGAGGACTTCTAGAAAGATATTGATAGTAACACAGTTACCACAGGGGATTTCAACACCCACTGATGACAATGGATAGATCTTCCTATAAAGAATCAACAAAGATATTGTGGCATCGAACAATACTCTAGATCAAATGGATTTAATTGTTATGTATAGAAACTTTCACCCCAAAGAAGCAAAATATACATTCTATTCAAATGCAGGTGGAACATTTTCAAAAATAAATCACAAGGCAGGACACAAAACAAGCCTTAACAAATTAAAGAAAAGTGAAATAATATCAAGCATGTGCTCAGATTACAATGGATTGAAAGTAGAAATGAATCTCAAGGAAAAAACTCAACAACAATCAAATACACAGAGACTGAATAATATGTTATTAAATACTGAATGGGTCAACAATGAGAAGGAAGATATGAAAAAGTATCTGGAAACACATGAAAATTAACACACAACAACCCAAAACCTATGGGATACAGCAAATTCAGTACCAAAGGGGAAGTTCATAGCAATACAGGTCTACCTAAAGAACACAGAAAAATGTCAAATAAGGAACCTAACCCAACATCTATAAAACTGGAGGAACAACAGCAAACAATGCCCAGTGCCAGTATAAGGAAGGAAATAATAAAGATCAGGGCAGATTTAAATGACATAGAGACTAAAAGAACAATTCAAAGGATCAATAAATCCAGGAGCTGGTTCTTTGTAAACATAAACAAAACTGACAAACCATTAATCAGACTCATCAAGGTAAGAAAAGAGAGGACATAAATAAATAAAATCAGAAATGAAAGAGGAGAAGTTACAACTGATACCACAGAAATATAAAGGATTGTAAGAAATTACTATGAGAAATTGGATAACCTGGGCAAAATGGATGAATTTATAGAAACATATAATCTGTCAAAACTGAATCAGGAAGAAGCAGAAAAATTGAATAGACTGGTAACAACTAGTGAAATTGTAGCAGGAATCAAAAACACTCCCAGCACACAAAAGCCCTGAGCCAGATGGCTTCACAGGTGAATTTTACCAAATATTTAGGGAAGAGCTAACTCCTATCCTTCTCAAACTATTCTAAACAATCCAAGTAAGGGGAAGACTCCCAGACTCTTTTTACAAGGCCAGTATCATCCTAACTCCAAAACCAGTTAAAGACGCAACAAAGAAAGAAAACATCAGGCAATATCTTTGATGAGCATACATGCTAAAATCCTCAACTAAACACTGGCAATTCATAGTCAGAAATACATTATAAAGGTCATACACCATGATCAACTGCGATTCATCCCAGGGATGCAACGATGGTACAATATTCACAAATCAATAAACATAATACACCACATAAACAAAATGAAGGAGAAAAACCACATGATCATATCAATAGATGCTGAAAAAGCATTTGATAAAATACAGCACCCATTTGTGATAAAACGACTCAGCAAAGTGGGAATAGAGGGAGCACACTTCAACTTAGTAGAGGCCATATATGAGAAACCTACAGCCAACATTGTACTTAAAGGGCAAAAACTAAAAGCTTCAGGAAGAAGACAAGTGTATCCGTTCTCAGCACTCTAATTCAACATAGTACTCAGCCATAGCAATCAGACAAGACAAAGAAATAAAAGGCATCCAAATTCAAAAGGAGGATGCAAATCTTTCATTGTTCGCAGATGACATGATAGTGCACATATGAAAATCTATAGGCTCCCCCCAAATCTATTCAACCTAATAAGTGAACATGGCAAAATAATGAGATACAAAGTCAATATTCATAAATTGAAGGCATTTTGGGGTACCAACAATGAAATGTCAGAAACAGAAACTAGTAAATAATCCCATTTACTATAACAAAAAGAAAAAGTATCTAGAAATAAATTTAACCAAGAATGTAAAAGATCTATACTCACATAACTATGTAACACTGAAGAAAGAAATTAAGGAAGATACAAATAAATGGAAGCATAAACCATGTTTATGGATTAGAAGAATTAACATCATTAAAATGTCCGTACTACCCAAAGCAATTTATAGATGCAATGTAATTCAATGAAATATGACCAATGTCCTATTTCACAGATCTACAACATTTCAAAAAATTATATAACTAGAGACATTGAAGTTAAGAACAATCTAACAATAGCCAGAGGGGAGTGGGGAGGGGACAGTGGGGAGAGGGGTTTACAGGAACTACTATAAAGGACACATGGACAAAATCAAGGGGGAGGGTAGAAGTGGGGGAGGGAGGTGGGTTTGGCTGGGGTGGGGTGGAGGGATGGGGAGAAAATGCAGACAACTGTAATTGAATAACAATAAAAATTAAAAAAATAAAATGTTAAAAATGAAGTTAGGCAACCAAAAACAAAACAAAACAAAACAAAACAAAAATTATATGGAACCAGAAAGGACCCCAAATAGCTTTAGCAATATTGAGAAAGAAGACCAAATAGGAGGGATCACAATACCTGATATCAAACTACATTTCAAGGCCACTGTAATCAAAACAGTCTGGTACTGGCATAAGAACGGACACAGATCAATGGAGCAGAATAGAGAACAGAAATAAACCCAAGTCTCTATGATCAATTAATATTTGACAAACAGGGTGTGAGCATACAATGGAGTAAAGATAGCCTCTTCAATAATTGGAGTTGGGTGAACTTAAATGGTACATAAAAAAAATGATACTGGACCACCAACTTACACCATACACCAGAATAAACTCAAAATGGATATAAGACTTAAATATAAGTCATGACACCAT